>NC_053117.1:43101263-43141263 GCF_010015445.1 Perca fluviatilis | reverse complement strand
GTTTAGATGAAGACTCGGCGGTGAAGGAGAAGCTACGGAAGCTGCTGAAGGTCAGAAAGACTCCAGCTGGTCCTGGACGTTAATGTTAGCTGCTAATGCTAGCTGTTAATGTAATGTTTATGTTAGCTGCTAATGTTAGCTTCCCGCTGGGCGGAGTAACGGACTCAGCAGTAGTACTCACGTTACAGTTACTGGAGGGCAGAGTAACTTAACTGGTGTCTCAGTCCGACTTTAAATTACACTCTGTGTGTGTGTGTGTGTGTGTGTGTGTGTGTGTGTGTGTGTGTGTGTGTGTGTGTGTGTGTGTGTGTGTGTGTGCGTCTGTCTGTCTGTCTGTCTGTCTGTCTGTCTGTCTGTCTGTCTGTCTGTCTGTCTGTGTGTGTGTGTGTGTGTGTGTGTGTGTGTGTGTGTGTGTGTGTGTGTGTAGACATGTCTGTCTCTCTGTCAGCAGAGAGAGACAGGATCCAGCGACAGGTGGAGGAGCTGGAACGGAGTCTTTCTGCAACAAATGCTGAACTGGAGCTGCTGAGCAGTGAGACAGGTACCTGTCTGTGTGTCTAACTGGTCCGTCCAGACTACAACAACCTGCAGTTTTCACACCTAAACTGTGTCCAAATGATGACGCTATAAAGGCTCAGAACCACTGCAGTAGTGTGGACGCCTGGTGTTAACAGAGCTGTCTGTCTGTCTGTCTGTCTGTCTGCATGCCTGCCTGTCTGTCTGCCTGTCTGTCTGCCTGTCTAACGCGGTTCTTGTGTCTCTGAACAGATGATAAATCAGATGATGATGATGCCACGGATGAGGAGGAGGAGGAGGAGAGACAGGTAACACACACACCCTGCCATGGTATGATTGGAGGACGGTGATGTTAACACCATTAGTTTATGTTTTATTGGGTTTCATAATACAAATCTAAAGTTTCCCTGGTTACACCTGAGGGTCTGACTAATACCTGGAACAATCATTCCCATCTCAGAATGTTCATATGCAATCCCAACGTTGTTCACTGCTCCAGGAAATAGGACGGGCCTTAGATACGACTGGGCTTCCTTAGCAACAGAAGATTATTATAGTCTGCTAGCAAGATTTAAAGGTGTGTGTGTGTGTGTGTGTGTGTGTGTGTGTGTGTGTGTGTGTGTGTGTGTGTGTGTGTGTGTGTGTGTGTGTGTGTGTGTGTGTGTGTGTGTGTGTGTGTGTAGTCTGCAGCAGGTCTGCTGGCTCAGAGAGAGAAGATCCAAAAAGAGATCCAGAACCTGGAGAACGCCCTGGGACCCATCTGTGTGTCAGGTACCTGTCTGCCTGCCTGTCTGTAGCTCTTTTTAATTGAATAAATGAACAAATAGAGTGAAAATAAATTTAAAAAAAATTGTATTATGGATGGATGTATTATTTTGCTTTTACAAATGTATTATTTCTATGTCTGTCTGTCTGACCTGTCTGTCTGCCTGTCTTCCTCACCTGTCTGTCTGTCTGTCTGTGTGTCAGTCTCAATTAAATCTGATTCATATATGTATGCTTGTGTTTCTGTTCAGATGATGACAGCAGCAGTGAGGAGGTAAAGTAACAACATTTATTCATTCATTCTAAACCTAAGAAATATCTGAAACATTAGAAACAGTCACACGTTCATTTAATCTCTCACAACTAAACCTGAATGCAGTACATGTACTCTAGTACTAGTCTGTCTGTCTGTCTGTCTCTAACCATTCTGTCTCTCTGTAACCTGTCTGTCTCCAGAGTGAGCTGGGTCTGTCTCTAACCTGTCTGTCTGTCTCCAGAGTGAGCTGGGTCTGTCTGTAACCTGTCTGTCTGTCTCCAGAGTGATCTGGGTCTGCCTCTAACCTGTCTGTCTGTAACCTGTCTGTCTCCAGAGTGAGCTGGGTCTACCTCCATCGGTAGACTCGTGTCTACAGATGAATCTGGTCTATCAGCAGGTCGTTAAAGAGACTCTGGACCAGCTGGAGGCTCTGCTGACTCAGAACCACAAGCACCAGGTACCCAAACACTACACTACACCCTAATACTACACTATACCCTAATACTACACTACACTACACCCTAATACTACACTACACCCTAATACTACACTATACCCTAATACTACACTATACCCTAATACTACACTACACCCTAATACTACACTACACCCTAATACTACACTATACCCTAATACTACACTATACCCTAATACTACACTACACTACACCCTAATACTACACTACACCCTAATACTACACTACACCCTAATACTACACTATACCCTAATACTACACTACACCCAAACACTACACTACACCCTAATACTACACTATACCCTAATACTACACTACACTACACCCTAATACTACACTACACCCTAATACTACACTACACCCTAATACTACACTACACCCTAATACTACACTATACCCTAATACTACACTACACCCAAACACTACACTACACCCTAATACTACACTATACCCTAATACTACACTACACTACACCCTAATACTACACTACACCCTAATACTACACTACACCCAAACACTACACCCAAACACTACACTACACCCTAATACTACACTATACCCTAATACTACACTACACTACACCCTAATACTACACTACACCCTAATACTACACTACACCCTAATACTACACTATAACTAATAACCTATACCTATATACACCTAATACTACACTATACCCATAACACATACTAATATACACTACACTACACCCTAATACTACACTACACCCTAATAATACTAACTACACCTAATACTACCTACACCCTATATAACTATACCCTAATAACCTACACCCAAACACTACCTACACCCATATACACTATACCTAATACTACTACACTACACTACACCAATACACCTACACCCAAATATACACTTATACCTATACCTAATACTACACTACAAAACACTACACTACACCCTAATACTACACTACACCTAATATACACTAACCCTAATACTACACTATACCCTAATACTATACCCCTAATACAACAAACTACACAACAATACATACCAAACACCTACACCCTAATACTACACTACACCCTAATACTACACTACACTACACCCAAACACTACACTACACCCTAATACTACACTACACTACACCCTAATACTACACTACACCCTAATACTACACTACACCTAGGCCTGTCACGATAACAAATTTTGCTGGACGATAAATTGTCCCAGAAATTATTGCGATAAACGATAATATTGTCATCGAGAGACCATTTGCATCTAATATAATGATAATGGCATAATAATACAGGTACACCTTTTCAAAGATCAATACACTTTTATTTCTAAATAATATTTAACACTGGAACTGGAAGACATTTTAAATATCCAGAACATGTCTTTTGATCTCCCTTTAGTATGTCGTTCTTTCACGCTGATGTACAGTTGTGGAATTGCCGCTTGTGACACGTAGTTCTCAGACTACAGACTCTGTACTACATTTTACAATTATTTAACTCTAAATATTAAATTTAAATAATATATAATTAATAAATTAAATCTATCTGTATGGCTATCTGCCACATGGCGTAGTAAATGTACCAAAATAGTTTTGTTTTTCAGTCTTCATTTTGCGCGAGCAGCGGCTTTGCTCCTCTTCAGGTCGGAGCTTCGTGGGGCGGCGGACACACACACACACACACACACACACACACACACACACACACACACACACACACACACACACACACACACACACACACAACTCTGACATACTTTCCCCACCTCCGGTCCCATGACAGCTGTAGGCTTGTACCGTAATGTTCTGTGCATTGTCGGAAACATGCATCCACTTTCCTGAAACCGCTATAGACTGACCAGCAGCGGTATGTCCGAGTCTGCCTCCACTAGTCTCCACCTGCAGGTTGTCAGCTGTGTGTGGTTTGGATTGAAAGGGGAGAAACGACGCCAAATAACACGGTGGATATCGCCCACTATAGGCCTACTTTCTTTTTGACGGCGCCTTTAACTGCAAAGTGCTAAGTGGAAACCCTGTCCAACTCTCAACTAGCGGTTTGTCTGTCTCTGTCTTCTGTCCGCAGTCCCGGGCCCACAAAGCATTCATGCACTGACAAGAGGGTTGACTCTCGCTACCCTGAGGAACCGAGGTGGTCCTCCAGTCTCTTTGGTAGGAGAGAGACGAGGAAAACAAACAAGCATGCAAATGGAAATTATCGCGGCCGGAAAAATTATCGAGCTCATTTTTTTTTATCGTGCGATAACTCGATTTATTGACTATCGCGACAGGCCTAACTACACCCTAATACTACCATACACCCTAATACTACACTATACCCTAATACTACACTACACCCTAATACTACACTATACCCTAATACTACACTAACATACTACACTATACCCTAATACTACACTACACCCTAATACTACACTACACCCAATATACACTATACCCTAATACACACTATACCCTAATATACACTACACCCTAATACTACATACACCTAATATACTAACCCAAACACTACACTACACCAATACTACACTAACCCTAATAACACTACACCCTAATACTACACTATACCTAATACTACACTATACCCTAATACTACACTACACCCTAATACTACATTACACCCTAATACTACACTATACCCTAATACTACACTACACCCAAACACTACACTACACCCTAATACTACACTACACTACACCCTAATACTACACTACACCCTAATACTACACTACACTACACCCTAATACTACACTACACCCTAATACTACACTACACCCTAATACTACACTACACCCTAATACTACACTACACCCAAACACTACACTACACCCAAACACTACACTACACCCTAATACTACACTACACCCAAACACTACACTACACCCTAATACTACACTACACCCTAATACTACACTATACCCTAATACTACACTACACTACACCCTAATACTACACTACACCCAAACACTACACTACACCCTAATACTACACTACACCCAAACACTACACTACACCCTAATACTACATTACACCCTAATACTACACTACACCCTAATACTACATTACACCCTAATACTATACTACACCCTAATACTACACTACACCCAAACACTACACCCTAATACTACACTACACCCTAATACTACACTACACCCAAACACTACACCCTAATACTACACTACACCCTAATACTACACTACACCCTAATACTACACTATACCCTAATACTACACTACACCCTAATACTACACTACACTCTAATACTACACTCTAACAGCTGGAACACACCACACACGTAAGTGTCGCGTATAGCAGCGTAGCTATTTTTATTTTGGCGCCCATGTCAGGCCACACCGCCTCCCTAGCGCCCGCATCGGTCCGCGCCCTGCAGTGATAGTGATGGTGTCCTATAGTGATGGTGATGGTGTCCTGCAGTGATAGTGATGGTGTCCTATAGTGATGGTGATGGTGTCCTGCAGTGATAGTGATGGTGTCCTATAGTGATGGTGATGGTGTCCTGCAGTGATAGTGATGGTGTCCTATAGTGATGGTGATGGTGTCCTGCAGTGATAGTGATGGTGCCCTGCAGTGATAGTGATGGTTCCTGCGTGATAGTGATGGCGTCCTATAGTGATGGTGATGGTGCCCTGCAGTGATAGTGATGACGCTCTGCAGTGATAAGCGATGGTGTCCTATAGTGATAGTGATGGTGCCCTGCAGTGATAGTGATGGTGCCCTGCAGTGATAGTGATGGAGCCCTGCAGTGATGGTGATGGTGCCCTGCAGTGATGGTGATGGTGTCCTATAGTGATAGTGATGGAGCCCTGCAGTGATGGTGATGGTGTCCTATAGTGATAGTGATGGAGCCCTGCAGTGATGGTGATGGTGCCCTGCAGTGATGGTGATGGTGCCCTGCAGTGATGGTGATGGTGCCCTGCAGTGATGGTGATGGTGTCCTATAGTGATAGTGATGGAGCCCTGCAGTGATGGTGATGGTGTCCTATAGTGATAGTGATGGAGCCCTGCAGTGATAGTGATGGTGCCCTGCAGTGATGGTGATGGTGTCCCTGCAGTGATAGTGATGGTGCCCTGCAGTGATAGTGATGGAGCCCTGCAGTGATGGTGATGGTGTCCTATAGTGATGGAGCCCTGCAGTGATGGTGATGGTGCCCTGCAGTGATGGTGATGGTGTCCTATAGTGATGGTGATGGTGCCCTGCAGTGATAGTGATGGAGCCCTGCAGTGATGGTGATGGTGTCCTATAGTGATGGAGCCCTGCAGTGATGGTGATGGTGTCCTATAGTGATGGAGCCCTGCAGTGATAGTGATGGTGCCCTGCAGTGATAGTGATGGCGCCCTGCAGTGATAGTGATGGTGCCCTGCAGTGATAGTGATGGTGTCCTGCAGTGATAGTGATGGTGTCCTGCAGTGATAGTGATGGAGCCCTGCAGTGATAGTTATGGCGCCCTGCAGTGATAGTTATGGCGCCCTGCAGTGATGGTGATGGCGTCTCCTCTCTTTCTTGCGACCTACTGAGCATGTGTCGAGCCAGCCAGGTAACCACATACAGGAAGACCACCGTGCAGCCAGATATTTTACCAAAATAAACACATTTAAAAATAAAACAGCCAGGTTTACGGTCATCTGCAGATCTTGTTTTTAACTTTTCTTCAGTGTCGCAGTAATCCAGTGAGAATTGCTGAGTCATTGTTCACACACAGTTAATAATAATAATAATAATAATAATAATAATAATAATAATCCTGTTTGTGTTTGCAGAAGGAACTGCTGTCTCAGCTGTCTGGACCAATGAAAGGTTACACCAGGGAACAGTCCGCCCCCTCCTCCTGCCAGCAGCCAATCAGCATGTTCTTAGGACGCTTCCTCAAACCGTACTTCAAGGACAAACTGACAGGACTGGTGAGACAGACAGAGACACACATTGATTTTAATATTTATAATGCTGTTTCATTTGTTTGTATACATTTTTAAGAGATGCTTTGGGGGTTTTTGTTACATTAATGCCAATGAAGCTAGTTGAATAGAATTGACACCGAGAGAGATCCAGACATAAAGAGACAGACACAGAGACACGGAGAGAGAGACACACAGACAGACAGACATAAAGAGACAGACATGGAGACACGGAGAGAGAGACACACAGACAGACATAAAGAGACAGACACAGAGACACGGAGAGAGAGACACACAGACATAGACAGACAGACATAGAGACAAAGAGAGAATGTCTTTCTGTGGCTGGCTGACCAATGAGACGCTATGTGTGTGTGTCTCCAGGGTCCTCCAGCCAATCAGGAGGCGAAGGAGAAGGCCGTCAGGATGACCGGCAGTCTGGACGACAGGAAACTGAGAGTCAGACGCTGTGAGAAGGAAACCAACAGAACTCTATCAGAACTAGACCAGAACTCATTTAGAACTCTACCAGAACTAGACCAGAACTCATTTAGAACTCTATCAGAACTAGACCAGAACTCATTTAGAACTCTATCAGAACTAGACCAGAACTCATTTAGAACTCTACCAGAACTTTACTGGTCCTAGAGACAAGAAGAAGCATCTTTTTCCTCCTAACATCTAGATATCATAAATATATTGTTGCTCTTTTTATTTATTCAAAAAAGATCCAAACAAACATTTAGCTCAGTTTGGATTTTCTGTTTTATTTAAGAAGTCTTTGATACGACTCAGTCAGTCCTATGAGAAGGGTCTTTATGATCATCTCTAACTGCCCGTCTGTCTCTCTGTCTGTCTGCCTGTCTGTGTGTCTGTCTCTCTGCCTGTCTGTGTGTCTGTCTCTCTGCCTGTTTCTCTGTCTGTCTGCCTGTCTCTCTGCCTGTCTGTCTGTGTGTCTCTCTGCCTGTCTGTCTCTCTGCCCATCTGCCTGTTTCTCTGTCTGTCTGCCTGTCTGTGTGTCTGTCTCTCTGCCCGTCTGCCTGTTTCTCTGTCTGTCTGTCTGCCTGTTTCTCTGCCTGTCTGTCTACCTGTCTGTCTCTCTAGGGGAGAGCTGGCAGAAGACTCTGTTGATCCACTCAGTAACCAGTGACAGTCTGAGGAAACTCATCCAACCCAAACTCTCCAAGTAACACCACTTTATTATTATTATTATTTATTATTATTATTATTATTATTATTATCATTATTAATATTATTGATCTGTCAACTAGCTATTATCTATCTCTCTATTAACAGGTAGTATAGTAACAAGTAACGGCGTATTAAGCCTAATATTTGACTGATAATGGTTTTGTCTCAGGTTGGACTACCTGAGTCAGAAGCTGTCGTCTGCTGCAGAGACAGACAGGCAGCAGCTCCGAGAGCAGATAGACAGGCTGGAGAGAGACATCGACCTGCTCAGGTGTGTCTTACCTTCTTCATCTCTGCTGTTTTCTCCTCACACTGTTGTCTCAAAATACTTCTTAAAACATTTAACTTTCTTCTGAAATATGAAATCATTTTAAGTTTTTCAGCAGAGGTTTTGAACCTTTTCTCCTGTGTAATGTGAGCCTGTCTGTGATTGGTCAGAGAGAAGACAGAGGCGGAGCTGATCGGGGATCAATACGATGAACACGATTGGCAGAAAATCTCTAATGTTGATGTAAGTAGAGAATCAACCAATCACAGAGTCTTCTCTGTATAAGAGGCCAGACCAACGGGCACAGTTCAGATGACTCTGTACTAAGGCTGAGCAATTTTATTGATTCTGCGATATAAATCAATATTTTTTTCCCCAGTAAAGTATCGATTTTTAAGCCACGAGTATGGATACATAAGTCCCATTCAAATCCCCCGTGTTTACCCCCGTTGGCGTTGCAGGAAGAGCGATTTGGTCAGCCAGCCGCTAGTGTCGCTGTAGAGCAGCCAATGTCAAAGCTTTTAGTCTGGCCCGCAGAATAATCATGAATTCACAAAATGTAAAGAGGAAAAAATGTGTTCTGTTATTTATCATTTCAAGCATTTAGAGCAAAAACCAGCATTTACATCTCTATTCACATGCCGGGATTCTGTACAGCGATGCCCGAGCTCCACACACACAGCTGAGCTGAGATGTGTGTACGTTAAAGGTTAAAACACACACACAGCTGAGCTGAGATGTGTGTATGCAAGTGTTAAAGGTTAACACACAGCTGAGCTGAGATGTGTGTACGTTAAAGGTTAAAACACACACACAGCTGAGCTGAGATGTGTGTACGTTAAAGGTTAAAACACGCACACAGCTGAGCTGAGATGTGTGTACGTTAAAGGTTAAAACACACACACAGCTGAGCTGAGATGTGTGTACGTTAAAGGTTAAAACACGCACACAGCTGAGCTGAGATGTGTGTACGTTAAAGGTTAAAACACGCACACAGCTGAGCCGAGATGTGTGTACGTTAAAGGTTAAAACACACACACAGCTGAGCTGAGATGTGTGTACGTTAAAGGTTAAAACACACACACAGCTGAGCCGAGATGTGTGTACGTTAAAAGTTTAACACAACAGCCCCACAGCTGTTAGCGGGTGTGTAAGCGTTAAAGGTTAAAACACACACACAGCTGAGCCGAGATGTGTGTACGTTAAAGGTTAAAACACACACACAGCTGAGCTGAGATGTGTGTACGTTAAAGGTTAAAACACACACACAGCTGAGCTGAGATGTGTGTACGTTAAAGGTTAAAACACGCAGCACCTGACTGGGAACGATAAAGCTGGGGCAGATGAACTCACGCTGGTCTCTTTTCTGTAAATAGGCTACAATTAAACCTTCATGAGTAGAAAGTCAATACTTATCAATGCACTCACCTGTAGACCGGCATAAACATGTAGAAAGCCATATTTCAATCTGCTCAGTCCACTGCGCTGTTTTACCTGACAACAGCCTCTTTCTGCAAGCATTTTCCACCAATCAGGATGCTGCATACTACAATAATTGTTCCATAATCACAGACTTTAACCATCACTTCTCAGTGAACTGCCTCCTAGTCTAAGATCTTTTTCTAGTTAAAGAGCCAATTATCATTATGGAGTTTCCATGTTTTTTAGGAGTTTGCTCACACTAATACATGTTAAAAAAAAAAAAAAAAAAATATATATATATCATTAATTCAGTAAGAAAGTGAAAATTGAGTCTCTGGGCTAGATTTATTTTCGGGAGTTCCACCCGAAAAGGTGGGAGGATAAGCTCAAAGTGCCCCTAATTATATATCCCGTGGTGTTTACAAAGACTGTCAGTAAGAGCGCGCCTCTGTTCTGCGGGGGAAACTCTCCGCCTCTTAAAGCAGGTCTAAACCAGCCGCAGTCGAGTTTCCTCGTAGACCTTTATATGCCGCTGGTGAAATGGCAACAGTCATTTCAGCAAGACGAAGACATAGGCGAGGCTGAAATTATTTTTAACACAAGAATCACACTTTGTCAGTGAACACAACATCATTTAGCGTTACAGATCAAGCAGCCATAATATAATAATAATAATAATAATAATAATAATAATAATAATAATATAACATAGCAATATTAGAGTTACTGGAAGAAATCAAAGATGAAATTGAATCTCCCACTCAGCGTTCACATCCCATTCCACCAGTTGTTAAACTCCTCGCTACATTACAGATATTGGCATCAGGATCATTTCAAACAGTCATTGCATCAGCGGTGGGAATATCTCAGTCTGCACTCAGCCGTATCATAGCAACAGTACCGCTTTGCTACAGCGCAATCTACGGTCTAGTGGGCGGAGAAAGACGCTGATTGGCTGATGGGTGTCAGGGTTGATAAATACTACGCAAAATGTGGAAGCATAGCGTGCGCTATTACCGAACTCTCATAAACAGACGCAGCGCAAACAGCGCTAGTGTTAGTAAATCAGGCCCTCTGTCCAGTCAGAGACATATATTGTGTAAATGATGTTTTTAGTTTTCAGTTCAATTAATTAAATCCAAGTAAATGGAACACTCACAATATGTCACCAAAATCACTCTGTCCCCTTTAAATCTTTCAGAAAATAATGTAAGTGTATCGAATTATATCGAATCGTATCGTTGGCTGAATATCGTGTATCGTGAGATTAGTGTATCGCTACAGCCCTTCTCTGTACTAGGGTTGGGTATCCTTTGGGTTTTTTCCGATACCGGTGCTAAATCCATACTTTTAAAATGGTGCCGGTGCCTGAACCGAAAAATATATATAATATATTTATAATGTATAAAATATAAAAAAGGAGCACAAAATGACAGTTGGTGACATTAAAGAACTTCTTTATTGCTACGGCCATATGGTCAAAATTAAATGATTGATTAATAATGTAATAACTAACTTATAACGATGACTTATTTCACCAGTGAATTGCTGGTAAATGACAAAAACAACCACTGGATGGGAAAAGGGTATTTTACAATAACTTTGATTGCACCACGAGGCTGGCAAGTTTCAAGTGAACGCACCGTCAGTGTTGTTTTTCCAACAACGGATGTTAGGTCCCGGCGTTGGAATCCTCTCCAGTGAAATACAGTCACACTTTACACTGTTTAACGTTAGCTCTTTAATCCAGCTGCTAGCTAACGGTAACGTAGCGTCCCGTGTAGCGATACTAGTGCCCTATTGGCACCGCGTTTCGGTACCCAACCCTACTCTGTACGCAATTGGATAGTCCTTCAGCCAAAATTATGATTTCAATATTAACTTTTATTTTGATAAGTTGTGCATGAGTGCCGTGACGTTCACAGTAAACTAGACTCGTAGTAAACTGACTATTAGTGTTGATTGATCTAGATGCTGCGTGGCGTACGGTCCCAGCCTCTGACAGTCAGCTGACGATGGCAGTGATTACATCAGCTGGTGTGTAAGAGCCCAGCTGACGAAGGCAGTGATTACATCAGCTGGTGTGTAAGAGCCCAGCTGACGATGGCAGTGATTACATCAGCTGGTGTGTAAGAGCCCAGCTGACGAAGGCAGTGATTACATCAGCTGGTGTGTAAGAGCCCAGCTGACGAAGGCAGTGATTACATCAGCTGGTGTGTAAGAGCCCAGCTGACGAAGGCAGTGATTACATCAGCTGGTGTGTAAGAGCCCAGCTGACAAAGGCAGTGATTACATCAGCTGGTGTGTAAGAGCCCAGCTGACGAAGGCAGTGATTACATCAGCTGGTGTGTAAGAGCCCAGCTGACAAAGGCAGTGATTACATCAGCTGGTGTGTAAGACCAGCTGGACGTAGTGATTACATCAGCTGGTGTGTAAGAGCCCAGCTGCAAGGCAGTGATTACATCACTGGTGTAAGAGCCCAGCTGACGAAGGCAGTGATTACATCAGCTGGTGTAAGAGCCCAGCTGACAAAGGAGTGATTACATCAGCTGGTGTGTAAGAGCCCAGCTGATCAAGGCAGTGATTACATCAGCTGGTGTGTAAGAGCCCAGCTGACGGGCGTGATTACATCAGCTGTGTGTAAGAGCCCAGCTGACGATGGCAGTGATTACATCAGCTGGTGTGTAAGAGCCCAGCTGACGATGGCAGTGATTACATCAGCTGGTGTGTAAGAGCCCAGCTGACGATGGCAGTGATTACATCAGCTGGTGTGTAAGAGCCCAGCTGACGATGGCAGTGATTACATCAGCTGGTGTGTAAGAGCCCAGCTGACGATGGCAGTGATTACATCAGCTGGTGTGTAAGAGCCCAGCTGACGATGGCAGTGATTACATCAGCTGGTGTAAGAGCCCAGCTGACGATGGCAGTGATTACATCAGCTGGTGTTAAGAGCCCAGCTGACGATGGCAGTGATTACATCAGCTGTGTGTAAGAGCCCAGCTGACGATGGCAGATTACATCAGCTGGTGTGTAAGAGCCCAGCTGACGATGGCAGTGATTACATCAGCTGGTGTGTAAGAGCCCAGCTGACGATGGCAGTGATTACATCAGCTGGTGTGTAAGAGCCCAGCTGACGATGGCAGTGATTACATCAGCTGGTGTGTAAGAGCCCAGCTGACGAAGGCAGTGATTACATCAGCTGGTGTGTAAGAGCCCAGCTG
This sequence comes from Perca fluviatilis, assembly GCF_010015445.1. Classification (NCBI taxonomy): domain Eukaryota; kingdom Metazoa; phylum Chordata; class Actinopteri; order Perciformes; family Percidae; genus Perca; species Perca fluviatilis. The sequence continues at coordinate 43,128,234 of NC_053117.1, read as the reverse complement.
TCAGTCAGTTTGGGGCTGCTGGTTGGTGGCTGCTTCAAGGGCCGCTCAGAACTACGTGATTGTGAGTCAAAGTAGTTTTTGTTGCTTCTTTTATTGTTGCTCTGCTGTCTGTGCTTGTGCACCACCTGGTCAGGACAGGTCATTATTTTTGTGGAAAAGACGAAAACGTATCACGTTGGAGTTTGAGTGATGAAGAAATAAATAAACATGAAAACAAAAGGAGGGAGTGATTCTGAGTCTGGTTTCAGCTCGTCATTCTAGAGGTAGTCAGAAAGCTGCGCCCAATCAGACCACCCATTGGATAGTCCTTCAGCCAATCAGAACACCCATTGGATAGTCCTTCAGCCAATGAGACCACCCATTGGATAGTCCTTCAGCCAATGAGACCACCCATTGGATAGTCCTTCAGCCAATGAGACCAACCATTGGATAGTCCTTCGTAAGGGGGCATTGGATAGTCTTACAAATCAGACCACCGATTGGACAGTTCCTTCATCAATGGAAAGATGAGGTGATTAGCGGCGACGCCACCAACGGTTGCTGACGGTGGCCGTCATGTTGAATGTAAACAAGAAGCTGCTGGTTGCTTCTCTATCGTCATCGTGTTAAACCAGCCAATGGCGGCAGGGTGGATAGCCCAGCTTGTGATTGGTCCAGATTGTAACAGAAGCGGGATAGATGAGCGTTCAGGTCTCCAGCCTGGGCTGCAGATCCAGTCTAGTGGGTTTCGGGGCCAGCGGGGTGAGTGGTGGGGTGTTGTGTATAATGTTTTATGTCTCTCTGCCTCATTTATATATATAATATTATATAATAATATATAAAATCAAATAATAAATAAATAAATAATATGTTTTTAATAAATAAAATAAAATAATAAACTATAATATAATATTCATATATGTATTATAAATAATAATAATAATATGTATAAATAATAATAATATGTTGTGTATGTTTATAATATTGTAATAAATAATAATATAATATGTTTTGTTAATTTATGTAATAATATATGTTTAAATAAAATAAAAATAATATTGTATGTAAATAAAATAAAATAATAATATGTAATAATATTATGTAAAATAAATAAAATATTGTAATGTGTGTAATAAATAATAATAATAAATAAAATAAAAATAATATGTGTAAAATAATATGTAATAAAATAAAATATATAAAATAAATAATAATGTTAAATATAATAATAATAATTTTGTATTATTATAAAATTATAGATAATAATGTAGTAAATGTGTAAAGTAATGTAAAGTAAAATAAGTATATGTGTGTGTGTGTGTGTGTTGTGTGTTTTTTTTTTGTTTATGTGTGTGTGTTGTGTTAAATAATGTGTTAGTATGATTATAATATTATTAAAGTAAGTAAATAATAGTTGTTGTAGTAAGTAAATGTGTGATGTGTGTGGTATGGTTGGTAAAGTAAAGTGTGTGTAGTAAAGTGGTGTGTGTTGTGTTGTGTGTGGTAAGTAGTGTGTGTGTATGTGTTTAGTAAGTGTTGTGTGAGTAAGTTGTGTGGTGGTGTGTAATGTGTAGTTAATGTGTAGTAAATTAAATTGGTGAAGTAGTAGTAAAATGTGTGTGTGAGTATGTGTGTGTAATTGGTAATTAGTAGGTTGTGTGTGTGTGGTTGTGTGTGTGAATGGTAATTGTGTGTGTGTGGTAAGTGTGTGTGATAGTTGTGTGTAGTAAAGTAAGTAATAAAGTATGTGTAAGTAAATAAAATGAAAATGTGTTTGTGTGTGTGTGTAAAAGTAAGTATGTGTTAAATGTGTAAAGTAGTAAAAATAATGTGTAGTAAAATGTAAATGTGTGTGTGAAGTGTGTGTGAGTAAATGTGAAGTATGTGTGTGAGTAAGTAAAATGTGTGTGTGTGTAAATGTGTGTAAAATAAATGTGTGGTAAAAATAATATGTGTTAAGTAAAAATAAAATGTAAATGTGTGTGTATGAATATTATGTAATATGTGTGTAATAAAAATATGTAATAGTAATAAAATGTAGTATAGTATATGTGTGTGTAATGTGTGTGTGTAATGTGTGTTGTGTAATGTGGTAAAATTGTTGTGTGTGTGTATTGTAGTATGTAATAAGTTGTGTAGTAAGTATGGTAGTAAGTAATTAAATGTAAAGTATAGTATGTAGTGTAATGTGTGTATTGTATAGTAAAGTAAGTTGTGTGTGTATTTAATGTGTGTGTAGTAATAAGTAAAATAATAAATGTATGTGTAGTAGTATTTGTGTAGTAAAATGAAATGTGTGTGTGTTGTGTGTAATATGTGTGTGTGATATTAAAATGAAATATGTGAAATGTGTGATGTTATTGTAAAATAAATTGTGAATTGTGTGTGTTGTTGTCATCATCATCATTGGGTTGGGGGGATCTTGGGTCTTGGGTTCTGTGGAACTTCCTCCACTTTGAACAAGTCTGGCTGGGTCAGGGGCTACTGTGGCTCAGGGGTATGGGACCAGGGCACTGGGTTCACATTTTGCTGGCTGGGTTGAGACATGGGACCTGTCTGTCTCTCTCTAACCTGTCTCTCTCTAACCTGTCTCTCTCTAACCTGTCTGTCTCTCTCCGTGGGTCCTGCAGCAGCTCAGGGAGCTCAGCAGGACCCACGGAGAGAGGCACTGGGACCACATCGCTGCACAGCTGGGGGTGAGACATGGGACCTGTCTGTCTCTCTCTAACCTGTCTCTCTCTCTAACCTGTCTCTGTGTAACCTGTCTGTCTCTCTCCGTGGGTCCTGCAAAAGCTCAGGGAGCTCAGTAGGACCCACGGAGAGAGGCACTGGGACCTCATCGCCACACAGCTGGGGGTGAGACATCTCCTGGCTGTCTCTCTCTCTAACCTGGCTGTCTCTCTCTAACCTGGCTGTCTCTCTGTAACCTGGCTGTCTCTCTCTAACCTGTCTCTCTGCAACCTGTCTGTCTCTTTGTAACCTGTCTCTCTCTCTAACCTGGCTGTCTTTCTGTAACCTGTCTGTCTCTCAGACGGGGAGGACAGCCTTTATGTGTCTAATCTGTCTCTGTGTAACCTGTCTGTCTCTGCGTAACCTGTCTCTCTCTTTGTAACCTGTATCTCTCTCTGTAACCTGTCTGTCTCTCTGTAACCTGTCTCTGTGTAACCTGTCTGTCTCTGTGTAACCTGTCTGTCTCTCAGACGGGGAGGACAGCCTTCATGTGTCTAATCTGTCTCTGTGTAACCTGTCTGTCTCTCAGACGGGGAGGACAGCCTTCATGTGTCTAATCTGTCTGTGTGTAACCTGTCTGTCTCTGTGTAACCTGTCTGTCTCTCAGACGGGGAGGACAGCCTTCATGTGTCTAATCTGTCTGTGTGTAACCTGTCTGTCTCTGTGTAACCTGTCTGTCTCTCAGACGGGGAGGACAGCCTTCATGTGTCTGCAGACCTTCCAGCGGTTCGTGTCTGACTCGTTGAAGCGAGGCAGCTGGACTCCGGCCGAAGACGAGACGCTCAGAGAACTCGTGGACCAGATGAGGATCGGAAACTTCATCCCCTACACGCAGAGTAATGACATCACACTCTGACATCATGCTATGACATCACACTCTGACATCACACGCTGACATCACGCAATGTTATCACACTCCGATATCACACTCTGACCTCATGCTATGACATCACACTCTGACCTCATGCTATGACATCCCAGTCTGACATTCCACTCTGATATCACACTCTGACATCACGCTATGACATCACACTCTGACCTCACGCTATGACATCACACTGACATCACTCTCTGACATCACTCTGTCAAAGACTGTTGTTCTAAATACCATGTCTTGGTTACCGATTCTGATTCCAGCGTGTTAATAAACACATAAATTATATATATATCTCTCTACCAGCTGTATATTCGTATCCCTGTATGGATGATTTATATCTTTGTTGCTGATAACTAAACTAACATTTTAGGGTGTCTAACTGATTGGTTTGACAATCCTGTTGTTGTTTCTGTCCAACAAATCATTTCTTAACTGTCTCTAACCTGTCTATCTGTCTTTCTAACCTGTCTGTGTGTCTGTCTGTCTGTCTAACCTGTATGTCTATCTGTCGGTCTCTCTAACCTGTCTGTCTGTCAGTAAGTTACTTCATGGAGGGTCGGGACCCGTCTCAGCTGATCTACAGGTGGAACCAGGTTTTGGATCCGAGCCTTAAGAAAGGATTCTGGACCAAACAGGAGGACGAGGTAAGCTAAAAGACAGAGAGGCAGACAGAGAGACAGGTTAGACAGACAGACAGAGAGACAGACAGTTTAACGTATGAGGAACAGCTGGATCTACTCTCCTTTATCTGAAATGCACGTAACAAACCAAACGTTGGACATAACGTTAGCTTAGCGTCTGCTGATTCCTCATAACGTTAGCTTAGTGTCTGCTGATTCCTCATAACGTTAGCTTAGCGTCTGCTGATTCCTCATAACGTTAGCTTAGCGTCTGCTGATTCCTCATAACGTTAGCTTAGTGTCTGCTGATTCCTCATAACGTTAGCTTAGCGTCTGCTGATTCCTCATAACGTTAGCTTAGCGTCTGCTGATTCCTCATAACGTTAGCTTAGCGTCTGCTGATTCCTCATAACGTTAGCTTAGCGTCTGCTGATTCTTCATAACGTTAGCTTAGCGTCTGCTGATTCCTCATAACGTTAGCTTAGCGTCTGCTGATTCCTCATAACGTTAGCTTAGTGTCTGCTGATTCCTCATAACGTTAGCTTAGTGTCTGCTGATTCTTCATAACGTTAGCTTAGTGTCTGCTGATTCTTCATAACGTTAGCTTAGTGTCTGCTGATTCCTCATAAAGCGTTAAGCGTGTCTGCTGATTCTTCATAAAGTTAGCTTAGCGTCTGCTGATTCTTCATAAAGTTAGCTTAGCGTCTGCTGATTCCTCATAACGTTAGCTTAGTGTCTGCTGATTCCTCGTAACGTTAGCTTAGTGTCTGCTGATTCCTCGTAACGTTAGCTAGGGCTGGGCGATATGGCCTAAAAATAAAATCCCCGATTCTTTAAAAAAAAAATCAGATTGAAGATTTAAATCGATTTTTTTCTCCCTCTACTTAAAATCAATCTGCAGATGACAAAGAAATTGTTCAAAACAAGTTTTATTTTGTTTTGACTCATACACACACATGGGGCATGTACCATTATGATTATTCATGCCAATTTTGTGGAAATATAAATTGGTTTGAGGTTGTTTTTTTTTGGGGGGGGGGGGCTATATATTCAACAACAAAATGGATGCGTGAGATAAAGCTGTTTTCACACATACAGGTGGTAATTCCCTTCTCGTTCCTCGCTAAAAGTTCAAATCATTTTAACGTTATTGCGCAACCTTGCCCCTATTTCCACCTGTTGCTGAGTAACGTACGTTAACATCCCGTGGTCTCTTGAATGTAGCATACCTGTAGCAAGCTCCTTCGTAGCGATAAAAACAAACGTCGAAGTGGAGCTCCGTGCTACAGAGTGGCGACTGCAAGTTGTTTAAGCCGCTACAGACCTCCGTCACAGCTCGGTTGTATCAGCAGCATTTAGTAGATGTGTTGAGCCGCAAAAGAGTTCCTCAACACCGCCTCTGGTGCCCCGCATGGTGCTCCTTCAGGTCAGCGGTAGCTGGTGGTTCAGTTACCCAGAATAGGTGACTCTCAGCCGGGGACAGAGCACCGCGAGCTGCTGGTCATTTCGGCGGAGATTACGGATAAGTAAGTAATGAAACGACTGGTTAAGAAAATAATTAATGTTAGTCCCTGTTGCTGCCATGTTGTTTGTGTATCTCTATGGCAACGCGCGGGGGGGTGAGCCCGTTTGGAGCTACGGGAGCCCAGAGGGGAGCGTCAGCGGATTTTAAGGAGAAAATCGATTTTTCATTTAAACAAATCCACGTTGACCACACATTCGAGTTAATCGATAAAATCGATTTATCGCCCAGCCCTAGCGTTAGCTTAGTGTCTACTGATTCCTCATAACGTTAGCTTAGTGTCTGCTGATTCTTCATAACGTTAGCTTAGTGTCTGCTGATTCCTCATAACGTTAGCTTAGTGTCTGCTGATTCCTCATAACGTTAGCTTAGTGTCTGCTGATTCTTCATAACGTTAGCTTAGTGTCTGCTGATTCCTCATAACGTTAGCTTAGCGTCTGCTGATTCCTCATAACGTTAGCTTAGTGTCTGCTGATTCTTCATAACGTTAGCTTAGTGTCTGCTGATTCCTCATAACGTTAGCTTAGCGTCTGCTGATTCCTCATAACGTTAGCTTAGTGTCTGCTGATTCTTCATAACGTTAGCTTAGTGTCTGCTGATTCTTCATAACGTTAGCTTAGTGTCTGCTGATTCTTTATAACGTTAGCTTAGTGTCTGCTGATTCTTCATAACGTTAGCTTAGTGTCTGCTGATTCTTTATAACGTTAGCTTAGTGTCTGCTGATTCTTTATAACGTTAGCTTAGTGTCTGCTGATTTCTCATAACGTTAGCTTAGTGTCTGCTGATTTCTCATAACGTTAGCTTAGTGTCTGCTGATTCTTTATAACGTTAGCTTAGCGTCTGCTGATTCCTCATAACGTTAGCTTAGTGTCTGCTGATTCTTTATAACGTTAGCTTAGTGTCTGCTGATTCTTTATAACGTTAGCTTAGTGTCTGCTGATTCTTTATAACGTTAGCTTAGTGTCTGCTGATTCTTTATAACGTTAGCATAGTGTCTGCTGTTTCCTCACATCTATTTCCACTTTTGTCTTCATAAAAACTCAGTTTCAATCTCTCCTCCTGTCTGTCTGACTCTCTTTCTGTCCTGCTGTCTCTCTGTCTGTCAGCTGCTGCTGAAGGCCGTGTCTCGTTACGGAGAGAAGGACTGGTGGAAGATCCGCTTCGAGGTTCCTGGACGCACTGACAGCGGCTGCAGAGACAGGTGAGAGCTGATTGGACAATAGAACAGCCCAGTCTGGATCTAAAGAGCTGATTGGACAATAGAACAGCCCAGTCTGGATCTAAAGAGCTGATTGGACAATAGAACAGCCCAGTCTGGATCTAAAGAGCTGATTGGACAATAGAACAGCCCAGTCTTGATCTAAAGAGCTGATTGGACAATTGAACAGCCCAGTCTGGATCTAAAGAGCTGATTGGACAATAGAACAGCCCAGTCTTGATCTAAAGAGCTGATTGGACAATAGAACAGCCCAGTCTTGATCTAAAGAGCTGATTGGACAATAGAACAGCCCAGTCTTGATCTAAAGAGCTGATTGGACAATAGAACAGCCCAGTCTGGATCTAAAGATGGCTGTCGTGTCTCCACTAGTGACGGGTGGTTTTCTATTTTGGAAAAAGGTCGGACAATTAAAAAAATTAGATTTTATCTTGAAATGCTGGAATAGTTTAAGAATAAAGATCCCTGGAAAGCTGTGTTTTTATTGTGTGTGTGTCTGTGTGTGTGTGTGTGTGTGTCTGTCTGCCTGTCTGTCTGTCTGTCTGTCTGTCTGTCTGTCTGTCTGTCTGTCTGTCTAGGTATTATGACTGTTTAAAGGCGGGGACAAAGAAAGGACCGTTTGACCAACAGGAGAAAGACCTGCTGAGACAGCTGGTGGAAAAACACGGAGTCGGTAAGACACACACACACACACACACACACACACACACACACACACACACACACACACACACACACACACACACACACACACACAGACACACACACACACAGAGACACACACACACACACACACACACACAGAGATACACACACACACACAGAGACACACACACACACACAGAGATACACACACACACACACACACACAGAGACACGCACTCACCTACCTCAGTAAAACCTTTGTGGGGAAAAATCTAAATAGTTTTGTGTGTGTGTGTGTGTGTATCTGTGTGTGTGTGTGTGTGTGTGTGTGTGTGTGTGTATCTCTGTGTGTGTGTGTGTGTGTGTGTGTGTGTGTGTGTGTGTGTGTGTGTGTGTGTGTGTGTAAGGTCGCTGGGCGAAGATCGCTGCAGAGATTCCTGATCGTTACGATGCTCAGTGTCTGAGAGAGTGGAGGAAACTGAGCAAGCCTCCACCACCTCCACCTGCTCAGGTAACCTCACCTGGACACAGACTGTAGGCCCAGTGACTCTGTGTTTAATTTGTATCTCTTTAAGGGCCCTAATATTCCTCTAAGAATCATTCCCCCTGCTCTGGTGTCTCCCCACTCTCATTCCCCCTGCTCTGGTGTTTCTCCCTCTCATTCCCCCTGCTCTGGTGTTTCCCCTCTCATTCCCCCTGCTCTGGTGTTTCTCCCTCTCATTCCCCCTGCTCTGGTGTTTCTCCCTCTCATTCCCCCTGCTCTGGTGTTTCTCCCTCTCATTCCCCCTGCTCTGGTGTTTCCCCCTCTCATTCCCCCTGCTCTGGTGTTTCTCCCTCTCATTCCCCCTGCTCTGGTGTGTCCCCCTCTCATTCCCCCTGCTCTGGTGTGTCCCCCTCTCATTCCCCCTGCTCCTAACGTTAACATGGTAACTACCAGCAGTGGGCGGAGAGATTAGTTATTCTACTGGAGATAAAAACACTTGGTGCACTCTCTCTCTCTGTCTGTCTTTCTCTGTATCTCTCTCCCTCTCTCCGTCTCTCTCTCTATCTCTCTCTCTCTCTCTCTCTCTACGTCTCAACAGAAAGATAAAAGAGCTCCAAAGAGCCGCAGAGTGAAGAGGAGGAGGAAGGCTGGGCCGGCCAGGAGGAGAATCCGGAGACGCCTGATGAAACTGAAGGTGGAGGAGCTCAGCGTGGAGGAGAGCAGCGAGGACGAGACCTTGGTGATCGAGTACATGGACAGTGATGAAGAGGAGAAGAAGAAGAAGCAAAAGAAGGAGGAGGAGGAGGTTCAGATCAGTGAGGAGGAAGAGGAGGAGGAAGAAGAGTACATCTTACCGCCCATGCAGGAGTGGATCCCAGTGGAAGAAGCTCAAACTAACAGCTCCCTGAGCTTTCGACCGGCCGAGTTACCTTCCTCCGCCGTCGCTGACAACCCCGTACGTGTGCGCTCGACCATCGTGGGCCAATACGGTCGCTCGGTAATCATCGGGCCGCGTCCCAGACAGCTGCAGTGGGAGGGTCACCACGGCAACAACGCCACGACGATGATGATGGTGACTCGGAGCCAGCTCCAAACGCACCTGCAGCGCCAGGCGCAAACCTCCTCCGACAGCAGCCAGCACCCCGGCCCCCGAGGGAAGGTCCAGATCGACAAAAACAACCCGCTGGGTCGAGTGATGGACAGACGTCTGGGATGCAGGCTGCAGGCTGCCGTCACACCGTGGATCGGTTACCTGCTGATCCACGCCGAGGGCGAGAAGAAGAAGAAGAGACGCAAAGCGACGGCGGCAGACGTCCTGAGGCAGCGAGCGGAGAAGAGGGAGGAGCGTCTCTCCACTCCGTTCTTCCTGCTCCTTCTGCAGAGCCAGAACGTGGACGCCTTGGGCTGCAAGGAGATGATCGAGCAGCGCAGGAAGAAGGTGGCGTCCACAGTGGCGAGGCCACGCCCGCGGCCACCGGTGGCGTCCACCGGCGGGACGAAGAGTGTTGCAGAAATACTGTATCAGAAAACCATGAAGGAGGAGCAGCAGGATCTGGACCTGCAGGTTAGGGGTTCTGCTTGTTTTATGCTGGTTCATGTTTCCTCACCACATGCTTGGGGAGTGTGTGTGTGTGGAGGGGTGTGTGTGTGTGTGTGGAGGGTATGTGTGTGTGTGTGTGTGTGTGTGTGTGTGTGTGTGTGTAGGGTGTGTGTGTGTGGAGGGTATGTGTGTGTGTGTGTGGAGGGCGTGTGTTTGAGACATTGTCTCTGTTCTTATAACGTGAAGCACTTTGTGTTCCATGACTATTGTTTGATTAAATTGCTCTACAAATAAAGTTCTATTTGATTGATTGCAGCACCAGCTGATCCTGAGTCAGCTGCAGACCCTGCAGCAGCAGCAGCAGCAGCAGAGAGCCAAACAGAACCATCTGCTGCTCCAACAGCGTGCACGACAGCAGCGACCTGCGCTCCCCTCTCAGAATCAGCCCGGCTTTCTTCTTCAGATGCCTCCTCAGATGAATCCTAGGATGTTGTTTCGTCAACCTGTCTTCATTCCTGTCACGCGACCTTGCGCTCCCCCCATCCAGTTCATGTCTCCCTCTGCCCTGAACAGACCTTCACCTGTGACGGTCGTCACATCTCCGTATCCTGCCCGTCCTGCGTCTCACCCACTGGGTGTCCCTTCTTCTGTCACTGTGGTCCCAATGCGCCTGAATGCCACATCCACTTCCCCTGTCTCTTTTCGCCAACAAGCTGTACCTTTGACTCAAAACCCTGTCCCTGCTTCGGCCCCTTACCTTGCTCAGCAGCATGTTTCTGTTGCTTCTACGCTGCCCGGTCAGCACGTTGCTCCCTCCGAATCCACTGCCTCCGTCGCCTGCCCCAGTCCGTCTAGCTCCATCTCTAGTTCATCCAAACGGGGGAGGAAAAAGGTGGCAGAGGATCAAGTGGCTGGTAGCAGCAGTCAGAGTGGGGAGGATATGAGCGGGGCAAGCGATTGTGTGGACGGGGCAAAGGACAGTGCGATTAAAGATGGAAGGAGGATTCGGAAGCCGAGCCAGAAGGCCAAAGCTCTGCAAGAAGCCATCGTAGCCAGGGTAACTGCCTTTGTTTTTTTTTAATTCTTGTCATGAGATGATTCAATAGTATGTAGTCCAAAAGTTTAATCTCATTAAATCTCATAAAGCCCAGTCTAGATCAAAGATTCAGGACGAGAGGAGTGTAAACTTTAGTCGAGACAAGACGGTATATTATCTGCATAGAAAACACTCTCTGCACTTCAGTTCTAACGTCAGGCTTTTTTGTAGCTGGATATCATTTTTAGCATCTTAAAATATGAATTAGGATAGTGATAGGGTTTTTTATTAGTGATGAAAGTTGGTATTGTAATATCCCTAATTAAATAAGAATCAAATCCATTCGGGAAATCAGTGGCGATACCCAGCCCTATTAAATTGTGCACATTTGTAATGAATCAAATAATTTCAATGTATATTCTTAATATGATGTAATCGGTCTGACTTGACTGTCTGTCTGTCTGTCTGTCTGTCTGTCTTTGGTTCCTTTCAGGCTGAAGCCATCAAGAAAGCTGCTTCATCTCCGCGAAAGAAAGCTCAGCTCCAGAACACAAACTCTCCTCCGACAGACATTCCTGTTCCCTCCCAAACAGTCCTTCCTGTTCCCTCCCAAACAGTCATCCCTGTTCCCTCCCAAACAGTCCTTCCTGTTCCCTCCCAAACAGTCCTTCCTGTTCCCTCCCAAACAGTCCTTCCTGTTCCCTCCCAAACAGTCATCCCTGTTCCCTCCCAAACAGTCCTCCCTGTTCCCTCCCAAACAGTCCTTCCTGTTCCCTCCCAAACAGTCCTCCCTGTTCCCTCCCAAACAGTCCTCCCTGTTCCCTCCCAAACAGTCCTCCCTGTTCCCTCCCAAACAGTCCTCCCTGTTCCCTCCCAAACAGTCCTTCCTGTTCCCTCCCAAACAGTCCTTCCTGTTCCCTCCCAAACAGTCCTCCCTGTTCCCTCCCAAACAGTCCTCCCTGTTCCCTCCCAAACAGTCCTTCCTGTTCCCTCCCAAACAGTCCTTCCTGTTCCCTCCCAAACAGTCCTCCCTGTTCCCTCCCAAACAGTCCTCCCTGTTCCCTCCCCAACAGTCCTCCCTGTTCCCTCCCAAACAGTCCAAACTGTTCCCTCCCAAACAGTCCAAACTGTCCTTCCTGTTCCCTCCCAAACAGTCCTCCCTGTTCCCTCCCAAACAGTCCTCCCTGTTCCCTCCCAAACAGTCCTCCCTGTTCCCTCCCAAACAGTCCCCCCAAACTGTCCTTCCTGTTCCCTCCCAAACAGTCCTCCCTGTTCCCTCCCAAACAGTCCTCCCTGTTCCCTCCCAAACAGTCCAAACAGTCCTCCCTGTTCCCTCCCAAACAGTCCAAACAGTCCTCCCTGTTCCCTCCCAAACAGTCCTCCCTGTTCCCTCCCAAACAGTCCTCCCTGTTCCCTCCCAAACAGTCCTCCCTGTTCCCTCCCAAACAGTCCTCCCTGTTCCCTCCCAAACAGTCCTTCCTGTTCCCTCCCAAACAGCCCTCCCTGTTCCTTCAAAAACAGTAGTCCCTGTGAACTTGTCCCGGTTGCCCCTGAATGCCACAGCAGCCTGCTCTGATAGGAGTGTGTCCTCAACTCATAACCTCAGTTTAGCACCGCCTGCTTCCTCCACAATAAGCCTACTTCCTTCTTTCCCTAAAGAGCATGACTACACCTTTATAAATCCTGGCCCTACCCCGAGTCAACGTAGCTCAAAGTCCATTCAACCGAGCCCTGACTCCGGCTCCAACGAGCCTCCCCAGAGGGTGGAGGAGCAGCCGTGCGTTTCAAGCAGTCAAGACGACCAATGTGAGAGCGAGACAGGTGCAGGTGGGAGCCAGAAAGGAAAGAGAACCCGGAAACCGACTCAGAGGGTCAAAGATCTTCAGGAAGCCACTCAGGCGAAGGTAAGAAGGGTGTTTCTGTCCCAGCCAGGTGTTTTTAACACGTGAACGGTCAACCCGGTCTCCCGGCAGTTCGTGAAATGGTCACGTTATTTTTAATCTATTGATACGTGTTCACACTACAGGTGTTGAAATGAATCAAATAATGGATGCATGGAATCGTGGACATGGACGATGCTGCATCGATAATCAGCCGGCTCATAATCGATTATTTCTGTTTATAATGTAATGTAGGCCTAACAACACATCTGTTTACATATTCTGGTATGTTTTGCCATGTGCTCAGTGCTTTATAGTTTTATGTATCCAAGTTATTTAGTATTAGAGCACTGCAGAATGTTTGGTTTTTGAAGCTTGAAAAGCTATGAATTAAATATCCTACATGGCTTTAATAGAAACATGGATTAAATATCCTACATGGCTTTAATAGAAACATGGATTATATATCCTGCATGGCTTTAATAGAAACATGGATTAAATATCCTACATGGCTTTAATAGAAACATGGATTATATATCCTACATGGCTTTAATAGAAACATGGATTAAATATCCTACATGGCTTTAATAGAAACATGGATTAAATATCCTACATGGCTTTAATAGAAACATGGATTAAATATCCTACATGGCTTTAATAGAAACATGGATTAAATATCCTACATGGCTTTAATAGAAACATGGATTAAATATCCTACATGGCTTTAATAGAAACATGGATTAAATATCCTACATGGCTTTAATAGAAACATGGATTAAATATCCTACATGGCTTTAATAGAAACATGGATTAAATATCCTACATGACTTTAATAGAAACATGGATTAAATATCCTACATGGCTTTAATAGAAACATTTATGTAATGCATCGAGATATCGGATCTAATTGAATCGCTGACATGATAATCGTATTCGAATTGGAAGATGAGTGAAGATTCACACCTCTAGTTCACAGGGACGTTTTTGTAGTTTTTTTCGTGGTGGCCAGCACGAAAATGGTCTATAGGGAGATTAACGGGGAAACAAAACGCCACACGCGGGACACGATTCCCGCCCTCCGGCGTAAAAGTCCTGAATTGTTTGACTCACCCCACCCCCCCCCCCCAAACAACCTCTTTACGCAGATTTTCGGCACTTCATACTGCTTGCTACCGTAGACGTGCTGTGACCACGACATATGCTTCTCATTTAAATACATTAGTTTACTTTTTTTTATGCTTGCCACCACGGAAAAAACCCGACAAAAACGTATCAATAGATTCAAAATAACGTGACCGTTTCACGAACTGCCCTGAGACCGGGCTGGAACAGTAGGGTTGGGTAACGAAACCCTGTGTCACTGTGTGTCTAAACGGTAGCTACCGAACGACAAGACATGTTTTCTTACCTGGTTATTATGATGTAAAAGAGACGCTGGCAGCTAACTGTCTGACTGTAGTGGAAGTTTCATTTGCAGCAGGGGGGAAGTTTCCAAAGTTTAGTAAATTGAAACAAATAAGACAGACTAAAACCAAGTTGGGTTTTTGTATTTTATTAAAAATATATATTTGCAAATATAGAAGCAACATGATTTCACAAAAGGCCGCAGCCCAGTGTGGAGTCAGTTTCTCAAATGAGTGAACAGAACACCAGGCTTATATGCATCTTCAGAGTTACAGCACACACACACTTGGCTTAGTATGACGCTACAATTTTTACATGCAATCTGATACACATGAAGACAATCAGAGAAATACAAGAGACATCTTGAAGTCATCTCACCTCCTCCTCCCTGTACGACTTTCACCCCCCAGTTACATCTTAACTGGCATGGGAACACTAGAGATAGTTTTAGGGTGACCTTGTACAGTGCCTTGCGAAAGTATTCGGCCCCCTTGTACTTTTCGACCTTTTGCCACATTTCAGGCCTCAAACATAAAGATATAAAACTGTAATTTTTTGTGAAGAATCAACAACAAGTGGGACACAATCATGAAGTGGAATGAAATTTATTGGATATTTCAAACCTTTTAAACATATAAAAAACTGAAATATTGGGCGTGCAAAATTATTCAGCCCCCTTAAGTTAATACTTTGTAGCGCCACCTTCTGCTGCGATTACAGCTGTAAGTCGCTTGGGGTATGTCTCTATCAGTTTTGCACATCGAGAGACTGACATTTTTGCCCATTCCTCCTTGCAAAACAGCTCGAGCTCAGTGAGGTTGGATGGAGAGCGTTTGTGAACAGCAGTTTTCAGTTCTTTCCACAGATTCTCGATTGGATTCAGGTCTGGACTTTGACTTGGCCATTCTAACACCTGGATATGTTTATTTGTGAACCATTCCATTGTAGATTTTGCTTTATGTTTTGGATCATTGTCTTGTTGGCAATCTCCGTCCCAGTCTCAGGTCTTTTGCAGACTCCATCAGGTTTTCTTCCAGAATGGTCCTGTATTTGGCTCCATCCATCTTCCCATCAATTTTAACCATCTTCCCTGTCCCTGCTGAAGAAAAGCAGGCCCAAACCGTGATGCTGCCACCACCATGTTTGACAGGCGATGGGGGTGTTGTATTGAGGGTTGAGCTGTGTTGCTTTTACGCCAAACATAACGTTTTGCATTGTTGCCAAAAAGTTTGATTTTGGTTTCATCTGACCACAGCACCTTCTTCCACATGTTTGGTCTCCCAGGTGGCTTTTGGCAAACTTTAAACGACACTTTTATGGGATATCTTTAAGAAATGGCTTTCTTCTTGCCACTCTTCCATAAAGGCCAGATTTGTGCAGTAACGACTGATTGTTGTCCTATGGACAGAGTCTCCCACCTCAGCTGTAGATCTCTGCAGTTCATCCAGAGTGATCGTGGGCCTCTTGGCTGCATCTCTGATCAGTCTTCTTATTGTATGAGCTGAAAGTTTAGAGGGACGGCTGGGTCTCGTAGATTTGTAGTGGTCTGATACTCCTTCCATTTCAATATTATCGCTTGCACAGTGCTCCTTGGGATGTTTAAAGCTTGGGAAATCTTTTTGTATCCAAACGGCTTTAAACTTCTCCACAACAGTATCTCGGACCTGCCTGGTGTGTTCCTTGTTCTTCATGATGCTCTCTGCGCTTTACACGGACCTCTGAGACTATCACAGAGCAGGTGCATTTATACCGGAGACTTGATTACACACAGCTGGATTCTATTTATCATCATTAGTCATTTAGGTCAACATTGGATCATTCAGAGATCCTCACTGAACTTCTGGAGAGAGTTTGCTGCACTGAAAGTAAAGGGGCTGAATAATTTTGCACGCCCACTTTTTCAGTTTTTTATTTGTTAAAAAAGTTTGAAATAGCCAATGAATTTCGTTCCACTTCATAATTGGGACCCACTTGTTGTTGATTCTTCACAAAAAATTACAGTTTTATATCTTTATGTTTGAGGCCCAAAATGTGGCAAAAGGTCGAAACGTTCAAGGGGGCCGAATACTTTCGCAAGGCACTGTACCTTTATCGGTTCAGGCTAACAGTGCTCACATTATGTTCCAGACTGCACGTCTCACAAAGTTAGAATCTGCATGTGGGAAATGAGATAGACTCTTTCAGCATTTGTGTATGAATTAAAGTAGAAATAAAACATAAAAATATAAGGAATTATGCTTGAATGCAATTTCGCCATTACATGACTCCACCCATTTTATTTTTGTTTCCAGGTTGAAGCCAAGAAGAAGAAAGCTTTGAAGCCTCCTCGGGAGAAGCGCCCTCCTAAGTCTCGCGCTAAAAAGAAAGTTATGGTGAAGAACGAGCCGGCGATTCAACCCCGCGGCTTCCATTTACTTCCCAATCAGTCGATGTGGGTCATGACTCCCGGGGGTCTGGTCCAGCTGACAGAAGGCCCTCAGCCAGGCCTGCAGCTGGCGTTGCTACCAAACGCTCGCCTCCAAGCTCCACACGGGAATGTTTTGAACCATCCGGTCACGCCCGCTCTGCGATTCACCGCCGGCAGCCCGCAGTTTACCGCACCCCAACCCACCACTGCTGTATCTGTCCCCTTAAACCGCCCCTTTATGAATCAGCCACACCTTCCTGCTGGGCCCACCTCTGCATTCAGGCCCAACCCACCAGCCTTCATCCTGCAACCAGTCTCAAACCCCCGTCTCCCCCTGCCTCCCCCTAAACTCTTCCTGCCGTATAAAGGCGCAGTTACAGCGGACCCGAGAGCGCCCCCTCCCCTCAGGCGGGAGGCGCTGCAGTTCGACCCCTCCCTGATGTTCCTTGAGCCCAAGGACGCGGTGCAGGATTGGCTGAGCGGTCAGGGAGGCGTGGTGGTACCTGGATTGAGCGTGGCTCTTCCCTACCTGCCGCCCTTCGTCAGCAGTCTGAGCACGCTCAGTGCGCTGCTTCGGGCCAAGAAGTCTCTGACCAAATCATTCCTGAAGCTGCTGAGTCAGCGCTCCCAACCCCGACGCCCCAACAGACCCGGCAGCTGCACCCAGAGGACATCCAGACCGTCTCCAGACCTGCCGGACTCCACCTCTGACCTCCAACCAGCCGAGGACTCTCCAGGTAACACACCCCACAGACTGTAATTAACGAATATTTTCACAGTGGATTAATGTGTTGATCTCTTCTTTTTCATATCAAAAGTATGTAAAACAGGGGTCTTCAATGTTTTTTAAGCCAAGGACCCCTTAAAGGTCCCATGACATGGTGCTCTTTGGATGCTTTTATATAGACCTTAGTGGTCCCCTAATACTGTATCTGAAGTCTCTTTTATATAGACCTTAGTGGTCCCCTAATACTGTATCTGAAGTCTCTTTTATATAGGCCTTAGTGGTCCCCTAATACTGTATCTGAAGTCTCTTTTATATAGACCTTAGTGGTCCCCTAATACTGTATCTGAAGTCTCTTTATATAGGCCTTAGTGGTCCCCTAATACTGTATCTGAATTCTCTTTATATAGACCTTAGTGGTCCCCTAATACTGTATCTGAAGTCTCCTTTATATAGACCTTAGTGGTCCCCTAATACTGTATTGAAGTCTCTTTTATATAGACCTTAGTGGTCCCCTAATACTGTATCTGAAGTCTCTTTTATATAGGCCTTAGTGGTCCCCTAATACTGTATCTGAAGTCTCTTTTATATAGACCTTAGTGGTCCCCTAATACTGTATCTGAAGTCTCTTTTATATAGGCCTTAGTGGTCCCCTAATACTGTATCTGAATTCTCTTTTATATAGACCTTAGTGGTCCCCTAATACTGTATCTGAAGTCTCTTTTATATAGACCTTAGTGGTCCCCTAATACTGTATCTGAAGTCTCTCTTTTATATAGCCTTAGTGGTCCCCTAATACTGTATCTGAAGTCTCTTTTATATAGGCCTTAGTGGTCCCCTAATACTGTATCTGAAGTCTCTTTATATAGACCTTAGTGGTCCCCTAATACTGTATCTGAAGTCTCTTTTATATAGACCTTAGTGGTCCCCTAATACTGTATCTGAAGTCTCTTTTATATAGACCTTAGTGGTCCCCTAATACTGTATCTGAAGTCTCTTTTATATAGACCTTAGTGGTCCCCTAATACTGTATCTGAAGTCTCTTTCCCGTAATTCAGCCTTGGTGCAGAACTACAGCCACTAGAGCCAGTCCCACAATGAGCTTTCCTTAGGATGTGCCATTTCTGTGTCTGTAGCTATTGAGGAGGAGAGAGGGGGGGGGCAAGGTGTAGGGTGGTGGTGTGGCCTTGACCAACTGCCACTTTTCTCGTTTGAAAGCCATGATGTCTCTCTCTCTCTCTCATGGGGGGGGGCAAATTCTCTGGGAGGGCAAAGCAGAGAAAGGGGAGGTAACCTTGCTCCTTATGACCTCATAAGGAGAAGATTCCTGATTGGTCCATCTGAGCTTTCATTTTCTCAAAGGCAGAGCAGGATACCCAGGGCTCTGTTTACACCTATCACCATTTCTAGCCACTGGGGGACCATAGGCAGGCTGGGGGAACGCATATTAATGTTAAAAAACCTCATAAAGTGACATTTTCATGCCATGGGACCTTTAACTGAGAGAGAGACGGAGCAGGGGTCCCCTACTACATATATTGTATACAATGAAGTTGCATATTAATCTGGGTCTACAATAACTTGTAGGGCGGCCTAAAGCTGTTATATACCTTTTGGCTATCTTAGTGACTACCTATAGGACAGTTAGCCTATCATCAGTGCATTTGTTTCACAAATAGGCTCATTTATATTTGCTAATAATATTTATGATTCATGTTAAGACATTTTAATTATTTAAAGTAAAGTAACTCTGAGGACCACCTGTTGAAGATCTCTATTGTGAAAGAAAATAAAGAAAAGAAAACCACAAACGGACAAATCAATCAGCTTTTACCAAAGAACCAAAAAAACTGAGATCGAGAAGGAGCAGGTGGACTCAATATATTATTATAGGAAAAAATCAAATATATATACAGCATACAATATAGTAGAAAATACAACAATTACACTTAAAACAATACAACAACATACAACTATACACTTGCATTTCATTTCCAATATTGAGGTCACCTCTCTGTATTATAGAGGTATTATATACAGTATGGCTCTGTCTGATTTCAATGTTCAGTCCACAAAAGTATCCTTTTTAAAGCACAGGTGTCAAACTCAAGGCCCGCGGGCCAAATCCGGCCCCATATTAATGTAGGTTCACAATAAGTTTTGGCCCACCCAGTTTTTGTAGCTTTTTCCGACGTTTGTCACTTTGTTTTTGTCACTTTTCCCGAAGTTCTGTGGCTTTCACCGTCGTGTTTGTTGCCATTTTAAATTTTTGTCACTTCTTCGACTTCTCTTTTTTTTTCGATGGTGGATAAGGAACTTTTCTCCTGACTTTTTTTAGGGCTTTGTGTTGACCAAACCCTAAGACAGTATATGAGACACATATGAGTCTCAGTCAAAGATATTTGACTTTTGCGATTAAATCAAATAAACTAAACATGTCTTTCTCTGGATGTGATTCTCATTTTCCGCTGCGGCCCTAAAGACGAGACACATCCGGTGGTGATGGCCCAGTGGATATGACCCATGCCTTTGGTGTGGGAGACCTGGGTTCAATTCCCACTGCGATACATCAACCAATGTGTCCCTGAGCAAGGCACTTACCCCCTAGTTGCTCCAGAGGTGTGTGGGCTCTGACATATGTAGTAATTGTAAGTTGCTGTGGATAAAAGCGCCAGCTAAATGTCATGTAATGTAATGTAACACACGAGCTGATAATCAGCCGTCTGACAGTCTGGCGAGGTCGGTGACTCGAGTCTGTTCGGTGTGTTCTGTGCCGTCGTCAGTCTGAGGGGCCGTCGGCCTTCATTTGGGCCGATTTGACTTGTATAATCGGGGGGGGGGGCGGGCACTGCCGGCAGTCAGACTCAATGACCAATCTGATTGGTGGAGAGCTAACCAGGAAACGAGGAGCAGGATGAGGTGACTAGAGTCTCTCAAAATCTGATGAAAATCTTCTAAACTGATCTTTGTTGATCTGAAATGAAGACAGATTCAGCAACTACACAGACAGACAGACAGACAGACAGACAGACAGACAGACAGACAGACAGACAGACAGACAGTCTATTTCTCTCTTCAAATGTTTTCAGAAACACGTGTCAGTGAACTATTTTAGTCCAATATGAGATCGGATTCTGAACGAGACACCATGACAGTCTGGCTTTGAATTTCCGGAGCAGCCAGACCCATGTGATGCGTTCGTCCAATCGGCTGCCAGTTTGCCTTTTTTTGGGCGACAATCCAGATTAGCGCCGCCTGCCGCTATGGAGACGTATTAGGTCTCGTCTCTTCGGTGTTCTGAGGAACTTTCTGGACCGACTCGGGGAGACTGATCAGTCCCACTGGCTCTACTGCAGCTTTAGATGTTAAGTAGTTATAACTAAGTTGTTAATTTGTTATAACTAAGTTGTTAATTTGTTATAACTAAGTTGTTAATTTGTTATAACAAAGATGTTAATTTGTTATAACAAAGATGTTAATTTGTTATAACAAAGATGTTAAGTTGTTATAACAAAGATGTTAAGTTGTTATAACTAAGTTGTTATAACTAAAATGTGGTCTGGGCCTTTAGACGTTGAGTTTGACCCTTCTGTCTAATAACATTGCTTTAATTCATTTAGTAATGAATTAAAGCAATGTCCAAATTTAAAAAGATGTTCAAAGAAACTATATTCCAGAGGTACAGATAAATACAGTGCAATTAATTAATAATTTGGACTTACATTGAACAATGTGTAGTATGTGTATAATTATTGTTTATAGGTAAATGAATTTCAATTAATTACAATTTTCTTATCTCTGACTTATTATTATCAAATTATTATTATATAAGTATAACACATTTAATAGGAAAGAGGGTATAAAGGGGTAGGAGTACATAAGTTTTACTTCTTCCTACTCCTTTTTGAATGTGTAAATAGAGGTCTTTAGGTACAAGAAATTATGGAGTTTTATTTTTTTAACTGTTCTTTTTTTACATTACTATTTTCTTTGGATGTTGTATTGTATTTACTTGTTCAAAATAAAAAAAAAAGAACCGATAAAAATCGTGATTACATATTTTAATCCATTCTCAATTATGACATTGGTTTTAAATGACAACAGTTACAATGTTGTGTGTAAAGGCTTTTTTATTTCTCACCTGCAGCGACAGCGTCCATTAGCTCCGCCCCCCCGCAGGAAGGGGAGGAGGCAGCGGCGTCCGTTAGCTCCGCCCCCCCGCAGGAGGACATGGACCCGGCGGAGGTCGTGGCGGTGGCGCGGCTGCTGGTGGCGGAGCGGTTCTCCAGTAACCCCGCCTACCAGCTGCTGAAGGCCCGCTTCCTGTCCTGCTTCACCGTCCCCGCCCTCCTGGCCGCCATGCAGCCAATCGGAGAGAAGACTGCCGGCGAGGACGAGGAAGAGGAGGACGAGGTGGACGTGAAGACGCTCAAAGAGAGAGGAAGACGCCGGAGAGCAGAGGCGAGTCCAGCAGTTTAACATCAACCCTAAATTACTCTTTATTTATTTTACCTGCAGATCTAGCAGAAGGTTTTAGTTTGTATTTAGTTTCAGTTTACTCTAAATATTTGTCACTGCTTATTTCCTTTATAGTTTATTACACTGAACAACAGTAGAAAGGCAACACTTTTGTTTTCGCCCCCATTTCTCATGAGCTGAAAAGATCTAAGACTTTTTCTATGTACACAAAAGGTCTATTTCTCTCAAATATTGTTCACAAATGTGTCTAAATCTGTTAGTGAGCACTTCTCCTTTGCTGAGATAATCCATCCACCTCACGTAGAATATGTAAATACCCTATAAAGGTACATTTTAGAAGCTATGGGAAAGTGCCCTGAGACCTCAGAAGGTTAACCCTCCTGGTGTAGAGGGATGGGTACCGAGGTAATAACACGGGGGGACGGCAGACAGAGACCAGGAAGTAAACACACCTGAGACGAGAAGGTGAGTATCAAAATAAAAAAGGAAACTAGATCTAACAACAGGAGCAAGTCCTGATCTACTGGACCAAATGATCTGGGTTCCTCTTAACTTCCTGCGTCTGAAACAGACGTTCCAAGCAGCAGAAGCCTCGCTGCACAGGACGCTAGCTAACGCTAACGTTACAGCTGGCAGCAGCTAACGTTAGCCTAGCGCCGGTAGTCCAAACACAGCTAAATGCTGATAGCTTAATGCTCTGACGTGTGTCCAACAGTCTGCAGCTAAAGACACAGAGGAGACCGTACATTACATTTGAAATAAGTCATTTTAATTTGACCATATGGCCGTAGCAATAAGCAAGCTGTTAATGTCAGACGGTTTTGAAAGTATGGCTTTAGTACTGCTATCGAGATCCAACCCTCAAGATATTAACACACTGTCAACAGTATCATGAAATAAAAAAGGGAAATTTGAGATAAGAATGTCTTTAAGAACATGAATAACTTCCTAAGTTAGAATCATTTCTGCAGTAGTTTCAGTCTTTGTTGGTTCATGCATGTATTTGACTCTGTTTGTTATCTAATCTGCAGAGATCTTTGCTGCTGTGTGACGGGTCCGGAGCCTCAGCCAATCACTTCTCAGGAATCAACAACCGCACACCGGACCAGACGGTCTCCGTCCAATGAGAGCGCAGATCTCATCCTCGTTAAACCTGTTGGAGGAGTTCAAACAAGACTGTTGGTCTTAAAGAAATGGTTCACTTCTGTTTTGGTCTCAGAGCTCAAATCTGAGAGTAAGGCTGCATCTCCACTGCTCCGTTCCCCCCTCTCATTCCCCCTGCTCTGGTGTTTCCCCCTCTCATTCCCCCTGCTCTGGTGTTTCCCCCTCTCATTCCCCCTGCTCTGGTGTGTCCCCTCTCATTCCCCCTGCTCTGGTGTTTCCCCCCCTCATTTCCCTGCTCTGGTGTTTCTCCCTCTCATTCCCCCTGCTCTGGTGTTTCCCCCCCATCTCCCCTGCTCTGGTGCGCCCTCTCATTCCCCTGCTCTGGTGTTCTCCTCTCCATTCCCCCTGCTCTGGCGTTTCCTCCTCTCATTCCCCCTGCTCTGGTGTTTCCCCCTCTCATTCCCCCTGCTTCTGCTTCCTCCTCTCATTTCCCTGCTCTGGTGTTTCTCCCCCCTCATTCCCCCTGCTCTGGTGTTTCCCTCCCATTCCCCTGCTCTGGTGTTTCTCCCTCTCATTCCCCCTGCTCTGGTGTTTCCCCCTCCTCATTCCCCCTGCTCTTGTGTTTCCCTCTCATTCCCCTGCTCCTGGTGTTTCCCCTCTCATTCCCCCTGCTCTGGTGTTTCCCCTCTCATTCCCCCCTGCTTCTGTTCCCTCTCATTCCCCCTGCTCTGGTGTTTCCCCCTCTCATTCCCCCTGCTCTCCCTGCTCCTCCTCCCCCCTGCTCTGGTGTTTCCCCTCTCATTTCCCCTGCTCTGGTGTTTCCCTTTTCATTCCTGCTCTGGTGTTTCTCCCTCTCATTCCCCCTGCTCTGGTGTCTCCCCACTCATTCCCCTGCTCTGGTGTTTCCCCCTCTCATTCCCCCTGCCTCTCATTCCCCCTGCTCTGGTGTTTCCTCCCTCTCATTCCCCCCTGCTCTGGTGTTTCCCCTCTCATTCCCCCTGCTCTGGTGTTTCTCCCCTCTCATTCCCCCTTGTTTTTCCTCCCTCTCATTCCCCCTGCTCTGCGTTTCCCCTCTCATCCCCCCTGCTCCCTCCTCATTCCCCCTGCTCTGGTGTTTTCCCCTCTCATTCCCCTGCTCTGGTGTTTCCCTCTCATTCCCCTGCTCTGGGTTTCCTGCTCTCATCCCCCCCCTTCTGCTCCCTCCCTCATTCCCCCTGCTCTGGTGTTTCCCCTCTCATCCCCCTGCTCCTGTGTCCTCCTCATTCCCCCTGCTCTGGTGTTTCCCCCTCTCATTCCCCCTGCTCTGGTGTTTCCCCCTCTCATTCCCCCTGCTCTGGCACCGACAGAGAGCAAAGAAAACCAGTCAAATAGATTGCGTAACAATTAGTAAATCACGTTGTTTAAAGGAAGTTTCTGCAGGAAGAAGAGGAGTAAGAGAAGGAGGAGAGTCAGCAGAATGTTTGGAGCTCTGTGGTGCGTTCAGTAACCTCAGAAAAAGTGAAAACCTGTCACTTTATTACATGTTTGTAATCTTTGATTGTGTCGTTTTGATTCAGCTTCTGTAAAGAAAATGTTCTGTAATTATGAGCAGATTATTTTGTAATAAAGAGAAAGTTTATGTGAAACTAGAATATTTGCTGTTTTATGAAGAAAGGACACTGAGGACTAGAGATGGAACGATACGATCTGATTAAGATATGATAAGATATAATAAGATAAGAAAAGTTGAGCCTTTATGGTCTCCTAAATTCATCTTGTGATTTGAGAGAAACAAAATGGCGACACATCGCACGTAAACACACAACAATAGTTAACCTACATAGAAACATAATCATATATTATCTCATCCAATGCTTCAATGAACATCTAATAAACCTCACACCATACTTCCCCACACCTTTCCTCACAATAACCGAAGAAGAGAAGAGAACAAACCACACATCCTCATTGCACTTCATTTTGATGGTTGCACATTTCCCGTTAACTCTCACTGTGGCCATTAACTTCTGTATTGCACAATGCCAAATTACATAATATCATATCAAATATAGCATAGTATATATATGTGTGTGTGTGTGTGTGTGTGTGTGTGTTGTGTGTGTGTGTGTGTGTGTGTGTGTGTGTGTGTGTATATAGCTCCTGTAACCATAATGGTCAGTACCACAAGTCTTATTTAGTAGTATTAGTCACACATACATCACTGCAGCCAACACACACACACACACACACACACACATCTCTTATTATTCATTACTTTGATTGAAAGCAGCACAAACGATTCTCAGGATGGTTTTAACAGAACGAGCTGCAGACAAATGGGTGAAAATCTTTTATTTCTATAAACATCAGATGTTACTCTTATCAAAGTGAGAATGAAACTGGATTTGATCTTAAAGAACAAACATTAGATGTTTAAAACAAATCAGAATAACTCCATAAATAGAGAGAAATGTCTTGAGATAAATGAACTAAGAAGGAAATCTAAAGTAGATTTAAAAACTGCATCAACATTCACTTTTCATATCTACACATTTACATCCAGTTTGAACCTGTTCACTGTGCAGCGGGACATCCCTAAAGATCTTATTTATATATATATATATATATATATATATATATATATATATATATATATATATATATATATATACATACACATACACACTCACCTAAAGGATTATTAGGAACACCTGTAAGATTTCTCATTAATGCAATTATCTAATCAACCAATCACATGGCAGCTGCTTCAATGCATTAAGGGGTGTGGTCCAGGTCTAGACTATCTCCTGAACTCCAAACTGAATGTCAGAATGGGAAAGAAAGGTGATCTAAGCAACTCTGAGCGTGGCGTGGTTGTTGGTACCAGACGGGCTGGTCTACTCAGTTGCTGGGATTCTCACCCACAACCATTTCTAGGGTTTACAAAGAATGGTCTGAAGAAGGACAAACATCCAGGATGCTGCAGTCCTGGGGGGCCAAAATGCCTTGTTGATGCTAGAGGTCAGAGGAGAACGGGCCGACTGATTCCAGCTGATGGAAGATCAACTTTGACTCAAATAACTACTCGTTACAACCGAGGTCTGCAGCAAAGGATTTGTGAAGCCACAACACGAACAACCTTGAGGGGGATGGGCTACACCAGCAGAAGACCCCCCCGGGTACCACTCATCTCCACTAACAATAGGAACATGAGGCTACAGTTTGCACGAGCGAGGGACAGCACATTTACACTGTTATACAAGCTGTACACTTAATACTTTACTCTGTTATACTAGCTGTACACTTAATACTTTACACTGTTATACAAGCTGGACACTTAATACTTTACACTGTTATACAAGCTGGACACTTCATACTTTACACTGTTATACAAGCTGGACACTTAATACTTTACACTGTTATACAAGCTGGACACGTAATACTTTAAACTGTTATACAAGCTGGACACTTCATACTTTACACTGTTATACAAGCTGGACACGTAATACTTTACACTGTTATACAAGCTGGACACTTCATACTTTACACTGTTATACAAGCTGGACACGTAATACTTTAAACTGTTATACAAGCTGGACACTTCATACTTTACACTGTTATACAAGCTGGACACTTAATACTTTAAACTGTTATACAAGCTGGACACGTAATACTTTAAACTGTTATACAAGCTGTACACTTAATACTTTAAACTGTTATACAAGCTGGACACGTAATACTTTAAACTGTTATACAAGCTGGACACGTAATACTTTAAACTGTTATACAAGCTGGACACGTAATACTTTAAACTGTTATACAAGCTGGACACGTAATACTTTAAACTGTTATACAAGCTGTACACTTAATACTTTACACTGTTATACAAGCTGGACACTTAATACTTTACACTGTTATACTAGCTGGACACTTCATACTTTAAACTGTTATACAAGCTGGACACTTCATACTTTACACTGTTATACAAGCTGGACACTTCATACTTTAAACTGTTATACAAGCTGGACACTTCATACTTTAAACTGTTATACAAGCTGGACACTTCATACTTTAAACTGTTATACAAGCTGGACACGTAATACTTTAAACTGTTATACAAGCTGTACACTTAATACTTTACACTGTTATACAAGCTGGACACTTAATACTTTACACTGTTATACAAGCTGGACACTTCATACTTTACACTGTTATACAAGCTGGACACTTAATACTTTAAACTGTTATACAAGCTGGACACGTAATACTTTAAACTGTTATACAAGCTGGACACGTAATACTTTAAACTGTTATACAAGCTGGACACTTCATACTTTACACTGTT
>NC_053117.1:43036263-43096263 GCF_010015445.1 Perca fluviatilis | reverse complement strand
CTGTGTCTCTGTGTCTTTGTGTGTGTGTCTGTGTGTGTGTGTGTGTCTGTGTGTGTGTGTGTGTGTGTGTCAGGTGATCAGTGCTGAGGATGAGGAGCAGCTCTTCAACGACCCCGGCCTCGTCATCAGGAGGAGGAAAGTCGGTAAGAAGCAGATCTGTTTGAATGAATGAAGGAAGGAACAGCCAATCACAGGGCGGTATCTGCAGATCTGTTTGAATGAATGAAAGGAACAGCCAATCACAGGGCGGTATCTGCAGATCTGTTTGAATGAATGAAAGGTAACAGCCAATCACACGGCAGTATCTCAGTGATGTCACGTCCCTACAGGAGCCCTGCTGGACATCCTGCAGAGGACCGGGGTCAAAGGTTACACAGCGTTCCTGGAGAGTCTGGAGCTGGACTATCCTCAGCTGTACAGCCGCATCACAGGGAAGGAACCCAACAAGACCTTCAGCATCCTCATAGGTCAGGCTGTCTGCCTGCCTGTCTGTCTCTCTGTCTGTCTGCCTGTCTCTCTGTCTGCCTGTCTCTCTGTCTGTCTGTCTGTCTGCCTGTCTCTCTGTCTGTCTGTCTGCCTGTCTCTCTGTCTCTCTGCCTGCCTGTCTGTCTGCCTGTCTGCCTGCCTGCCTGCCTGCCTGCCTGCATGCCTGTCTGTCTGTCTGCCTGTCTGTGTGTCTGTCTGCCTGCCTGTCTGTCTGTCTGTCTGTATGTCTGTCTGTGTGTCTGTCTGCCTGCCTGCCTGTCTGTCTGTCTGTCTGTCTGTCTCTCTGACTGCCTGTCTCTCTGTCTGTCTCTCTCTCTGTCTCTCTGTCTGTCTCTCTGACTGCCTGTCTGTCTCTGTCTGACTCTCTGTCTGTCTCTTTGTCTGTCTCTCTGACTGCCTGTCTGTCTGTCTCTCTGCCTGCCTGTTTGTCTCTCTGTGTTTAGATACAGCAGGTGAATCTGGTCTGACTGCCTGTCTGTCTCTCTGTGTGTAGATACAGCAGGTGAATCTGGTCTGACTGCCTGTCTGTCTCTCTGTGTGTAGATACAGCAGGTGAATCTGGTCTGACTGCCTGTCTGTCTCTCTGTGTGTAGATACAGCAGGTGAATCTGGTCTGACTGCCTGTCTGTCTCTCTGTGTGTAGATACAGCAGGTGAATCTTGTACTGGCCTTTTTACCTGGTCTGACCCAGTTCTTGATATAGGATGGCGCCTGCAGAGCTGCAGGGGAGGCGCCGCCAGCGGCTGCTCGTCGCCAAAGAAGGTTACTGTGTCTGTCTGCCTGCTGTCTGTCTGCTGTTGTACTGCTGCCTGTCTGTCTGTCTGTCTGTCTGTCTGTCTGCCTGTCTGCCTGTCTGCCTGCCTGTCTGTCTGTCTGTCTGTCTGTCTGCCTGCCTGCCTGCCTGTCTGTCTGTCTGTCTGCCTGTCTGTCTGTCTGTCTGTCTGCCTGCCTGTCTGTCTGCCTGTCTGTCTGTCTGTCTGTCTGCCTGTCTGCCTGTCTGTCTGTCTGCCTGCCTGTCTGTCTGCCTGTCTGCCTGTCTGTCTGTCTGTCTGTCTGCCTGTCTGTCTGTGTTTGGGTTAAGGTGTGTTCAGTATTGGGATCGTATTCCGTTACAGAATAAATGAAAATGTAGCGTAGGGCTGGGCAGGTTAACTCGTTATTATCGCTAAATAACGACGACAATTATTTGATCGCGCACTAACGCAGTTTTTATGATTTCTTTTATTCTGTAAAAGTCTGTCCTGACAGGGACGGGAAAAGAAAAGAACTGGCGGATAAACACGCTGAGCACCCTTCTCCAAATAAAAAGCACCAGAAGGAAACTCTTACAGGATAAAACATAAAAGGATGATGTGAAACATTCCATAAGAAATGATTGTTACAGCTGACTGTATTCACATTAATGTTCTGTCATTAGGAATGACACTGATAACACGAATTAAACTATGCCACCAAATATCATTTTACCCACACAAAAAAAACCAACATTCCTTCTTGGTAATGTAACAACAAAGGCTAGCAGCAAAAACCGTTCCAAAATATCAAAGCTGTACATAACATAGGGTGCAAAACATTTGCAGTAGGCGGAAGGTGAAAAAAAGACAAGAATTGGTTTTACAAGAATAAGGAGGTTGTCAATTGCCGGTGAACCTAAAGACCAATATGGTTTGACCCCCCTACTCTAAATGTCAACTAATGCTGGTTGTATGGCAGCAGGAGAGCCTGCTCAAAGTGCTTATCTGTCATTGTGTTACGATGTGGAGTGAAGTCCTCCCTGGCTAAAAAGCAGGAGCTCTTGATGGCAGAGTAGGATAGAACTTTAAGAAGAGGGCTCTGATCATTGGATACATCTTCAATGAGGCCAGTGACTTGTCTGGATCCTGGAGATACCCCTGCTCCTCTTCCTCCGCTGATGAATTTGTCATCTGTGCTGTCTCAAACGTGAAGAAGATGTCATCATCTTCTGGATCTCCTCAGACTGTGCCGGTATCCTCAGAAGGCTCTGTGTGAAGAAGACCAGTCTCTGGACCTTTGCTGTTTCCATGGCTCCCCTCTCTTCATCAGCAAGCCACCACAGTCGTAAACTTTGGGATGGTGGAAGCCGCGATCCTTGCCTCATGGGAGGCCAACAGCTGCCCAGATCGAGTGTCAGTGGCTTTTAGAACAGCACGTGGGTCAACTTTTCAGCTAACTTGGCTTTTAGACTGAGAATGGTGAGTATGTACCCAAAGTGCCAGCTCTTTCCTCCCTGGAGCAGGTTGATGGAGTGGGCAAGAGGTTTCAGAATGGCTGTGTACTCTTTTAGGAACACTGTCTCTTGAGGAAGCAGTTTGGCCACTTTGAGCTGGTCACAGATTCCATCGAGCTGACTCTCAGTGAGACTCATCAACTTCTCGATTGCGTGATACTCTGAGCTCCACCTAGTCACTGAAGGTACCAAACATCTCATTTGGGCAATTTCCTCAATTGCATCAGCAGCACCTGATGAGCAATGAGCCTTATTCCAGATTGCAGCACATTAGGACATTACACTTCTGTGTAATCTTCGAGAAACGCCCTGTGAGGCAACTATGTCAAGATCAGTCGTGGCAAGTTTAGCTCCTCTTCCTCTTGCTCCTCCTGAAGAACTGCAGAGACATCAGCAAACTGCACATCATCTGTGCTATCCATCCCATCATCCATTTCACACCCTCCATATTCATTGGAGGCCTTAAGGGGGGATGCTATATTATGTAAAAAATATATATCAAAAATTAAAATAACATACCTTAATATGAATGCAACATTTGAATAGCAAAGATAAATTGGCCTAATTGTGAAAAATATATACATTTACACATTGAAGATAAGCTTACTACAGGTAAGTTAGCCACTATGGTAGCTGTACAGTTAAGCTCAAGGAGTCACTGTGCCTTCCAGATGTATGTTTAACATTAAAACTTTGCCTCGGATCTGGAGTTCTGCATGAATCTGACTCACTTTGGCAGCAATGACATCATAGGTGTGGCGGCCCCTTATCCTTTCACATGCCAACGCAGCAGACTTTCGATCTGATGTCTCCGGCTCAATCCAGTGACACGTGATTCCCATGAAACTCCTATGATGAGCCGTCCATATATATCTGCTGTTGTGCACACGGTTTGAACTTCCTGAAGAGTTTCAGGAAGTTCCTCCTTCATATTTTGAAATCCCCTTTCAATGCGCTGCATCAATGTTTTTCTGCACATGGGTGTCCTACCCCCACTAATTCCTGCAATCATCTCACGGAATCAGGCATTCTGCACTAATGAAAATAGATAGATAGATAGATAGATAGATAGATAGATAGATAGATAGATAGATAGACAGATAGATAGATACATACATACATACATACATAGATAGATAGATACAGACATACATACATACATAGATAGATAGATAGATAGATAGATAGATAGATAGATAGATAGATAGATAGATAGATAGATAACAGACAGACAACAGATAGATACATACATAAATAGATAGATAGATAGATAGATAGATAGATAGATAGATAGATAGATAGATAGATAGATAGATAGATAGATAGATAGATAGATAGATAGACAGACAGACAGACAGACAGATAGATACATACATAGATAGATAGATAGATAGATAGATAGATAGATAGATAGATAGATAGATAGATAGATA
The DNA here is from genome assembly GCF_010015445.1 of Perca fluviatilis. Lineage (NCBI taxonomy): Eukaryota > Metazoa > Chordata > Actinopteri > Perciformes > Percidae > Perca > Perca fluviatilis. The sequence goes on along the minus strand of NC_053117.1, from coordinate 43,092,096 downwards.
GATAGATAGATAGATAGATAGATAGACAGACAGACAGATAGATAGATAGACTAGATAGATAGATAGATAGATAGATAGATAGATAGATAGATAGACAGACAGACAGATAGATAGATAGATAGATAGATAGATAGATAGATAGACAGATAGATAGATAGATAGATAGATAGATAGATAGATAGATAGACAGATAGACAGATAGATAGATAGATAGATAGATAGATAGACAGACAGATAGATAGATAGACAGATAGACAGATAGATAGATAGATAGACAGATAGATAGATAGATAGATAGATAGATAGCACTTTATTGTCCGTATACACGGAAATTTGTCTTGCAATACAAGCTCCAACAATTACAACACAACAACCTAAAATCAAAGAGTTAAAAACATAGAGGCATCAATAAAACATAAATATATAATTAATTAATATTAGGGGGGCCCTGCTCTGCAAGAGTGGTTTTAAATAGCCCTAAATATATAGATAAAAGTGAAAGTGGGGGGGGGGACTATCACTTATTTGCTATCCTGTGTTGATTCAGCAGAGATATTGACAGAGGAACAAATGAGTGTTTATATATTTGTTCTTTCTGTAGTCTGGGACCCTATAGCGCCCCCCGGAGGGCAGGAGTTGGTACTCCCCATGCAACACATGGAGAGTCCAGGGAGATTTTGTCAGCCAGTCTGATGGTGTACGTGGTTTTCAGGACTGCACATCTGAAATTCTGAACTGAAGAACCGAGGAGTTTACTTCCCTTTGGGTGATGGCTGAGGTGCTGAGTCTGCTTGTTTGAGAGGAGGTGTGGTGGGCGTGGCACTCGGTTCACCACCATCATCTGATGCCATTTCTGCTCTTTGCAAGACACTGGAATGCGTCCTCTAAAATAAAGAAAGACAGAAAGAGCACAAATTAATAACACTGAAATTGTTTTAGCACTATCCTGAACCCATTTGCATGGAAGGAATTTAAACATATAAGAGCTTCCACAGTACCTTTAATAACAAGTACCCGAACAAGCTGATTGTTGTATTTGTAGTCCCAAACTGCATACTACAAAACTCTAACCGCAGTCTAAGCTACCACGAGCTAATTTTAGCTAACGTTAGCTAGCATGTCAAACGGCGCTAGTCTTTCAACAGCTCTGGGGCAGGTAAATCAGCACAGAGGAAAATGTAAAGTTGCAGTTAGCTACCTGATACAACTATAAAATAGCAAGGTGACCAGTTAAACTACAGCAGACGACTACCTTGGCTAATTAAAATAACTTACTCTAATAATTACCTAAAATAATAGGAGTAATTTGGACGCTGTAAGGAGGTTGGTTGCTGGCAAGCAGAGGCTGCACTGCACAGTTATATTTCGTTCTCCCTTCTCTTTCTTTAATGTGAAATGCTGTTTGAATTTCCGAGATAGAAACCATTCCTCTCCTGGCTCTGTTGTGCTGGTTCCGACTCCATTGTGACTGATCACGCAAACCGCAAATTTTTTTGTTTTCATATCGGGGCTTTTGGGAAATGCATAATTTATTCAGAGAGGGAATAAACTCGTGAAAACAGAGAAGTATCGTCATGTAATCCATTGGTTTCAACAATGTAACTGTATTCTAAATACCAACTATTTAAATTGTAACTGTAACGGAATACAGTTACTCATAACTTATATTCTGAATACGTAACACCGTTACATGTATTCCGTTACTCCCCAACACTTTGTGTTTAAGTGTTGTGTTATGTTTAAGTGTTGTGTTTGTGTTAAAGTGTTGTGTTTGTGTTAAAGTGTTGTGTTATGTTAAAGTGTTGTGTTTGTGTTAAAGCGTTGTGTTTGTGTTAAAGTGTTGTGTTATGTTTAAGTGTTGTGTTTGTGTTAAAGGGTTGTGTTGTGTTAAAGGGTTGTGTTTGTGTTAAAGGGTTGTGTTTGTGTTAAAGCGTTGTGTTTGTGTTAAAGGGTTGTGTTTGTGTTAAAGGGTTGTGTTTGTGTTAAAGGGTTGTGTTGTGTTAAAGTGTTGTGTTGTGTTAAAGTGTTGTGTTTGTGTTAAAGTGTTGTGTTTGTGTTAAAGGGTTGTGTTGTGTTAAAAGTGTTGTGTTTTGTGTTAAAAGCGTTGTGTTTGTGTAAAGTTGATGTTGTGTTTGTGTTAAAGGGTTGTGTTTGTGTTAAAGTGTTGTGTTTGTGTTAAAGTGTTGTGTTTGTGTTAAAGTGTTGTGTTTGTGTTAAAGTGTTGTGTTTGTGTTAAAGTGTTGTGTTTGTGTTAAAGTGTTGTGTTTATGTTTGTGTTAAAGTGTTGTGTTTGTGTTAAAGTGTTGTGTTGTGTTAAAGGGTTGTGTTTGTGTTAAATTGTTGTGTTTGTGTTAAAGCGTTGTGTTTGTGTTAGTGTTGTGTTGTGTTGTGTTAAAGGGTTGTGTTTATGTTAAAGGGTTGTGTTTATGTTAAAGGGTTGTGTTTGTGTTAAAGGGTGTTGTGTTAAAGAGTGTTATTTATGTTTGTATTAGTGATATGATTGTGTTGTGTGTTATTTATGTTGTTGTGTTTATGTATTATTGATTATTATTAATTGTGTGTGTTATTATTGTGTTGATATTATTGGTTTGTGTGATGATGATGTATTAATGGTTATTATGATTGTGTTGTTGTTGTATTTGTTATTATTGTTGATGATGATGTATAATTATTGTTATTGATGATGATGTGTGTGATGTGGTTGTGATGTGTATTGTATTGTTGTTGTGTTTTGGGGTGAAATGTGTTGGATTATTGATGATATTATTATTATTGGTGTATTAGATGATATGTGTTATTATTATATATTATAAGTTATGGTTATTGTTATGATGATGTGTTATTATTATTGTGTATTATTATTATTATTGTGTGATTATTGATTATTATTATTGTGTTTTTATTGGTATTATTATTATTGTTATTATTGTTATTATTATTGTGTTGATTATTATTATTGTTGGTTTTATTGTTATTATTATTATTATTATTATTGTTATTGTGTTATTATTATTATTGTTATTGTATTATTGTTATTATTATTGTTGTGTGTTTATTATTATTATTATTGTTATTATTATTGTTGTGTGTATTATTATTATTATTTATTATTATTATTATTATTGTTGTGTGTGTGTTATTATTATTGTTATTGTTGTAGGAGTGTGAACGCAGCTAGGCGCGGCTGAACTGCTGATGGCTTGGAGGGGGCGTGGCGAGGTGAAAAACTACTACCCTGATAGTGGACAACATAGAGGCCCCCTGCTATCACAGAGACATGCAGATAGAGTGAGCTCCACAGACAACAGACAGGCAGACAGGCAGACAGGCAGACAGGCAGACAGGCAGACAGACAGACAGACACGGCAGGCAGCAGACAGACAGACAGACGCAGACGGCAGACGGCAGGCGGCAGCAGGCAGGCGCAGGCAACAGGCAAAAGCAGCAGACGACACACAGACAGCCCAGACAGCAGACAGACAGTACACAGTAGTGATGTATATTGATCAGTATGACACACTGTGTATGTATGTAATATGTGATAGGTACTATATATGAATTTTCTGTAAACTGCAGATTTCTTTGTAGAAATATTTGGAGCTCTAGAAATATCCATTCAGGGTTATGTTTCTGTTGGTACTGTATTGACAAAAATCTTTGTGTGTGTGTGTGTGTGTGTGTGTGTGTGTGTGTGTGTGTGTGTGTGTGTGTGTGTGTGTGTGTGTGTGCAGGTGGAGCGTCTGAAACACACCGTGAGACTGCTGAAACAACGTACCCTGAGGCCACTGCAGGAGGTACACACACACACCTACACACACACACACACACACACACACACACAGACACACACACACACACACACAGACTAACACACATACACACACACAACTAAGACACAACAGACACATACCACAACACAACACAACACTACACACACACACACAGAAGAACACACATACACACACACACACTGTTAGTTTTGTTGCTTTATCTTTTGTTTTGTTTTCATTTGTCTTCTACAAAGTAACATTAATAAGTTACCATTTTAAAATGATAAAATATGTATTTTCAGAGCAGGAGTCTGGTTCTGCCCAGAGAGAACTTCTCCCACCTCAACAGACTGGAGGAGAAGAAAGAGGAGACGCAGGAGGAGAAGAAAGAGACGCAGGAAGAGAAAAAGGAGGATAGGAAGGAGGAGACGCAGCAGAAAGAGAGTCCAGCTCCTGTTCAGATGAACCTCCTGACGTCAGTGTTTAAACTGAGGAGAGACCTGCACCGAGCCGAGGAGCAGAGAGACAGGGTCAATATATTATATTATATTATTATATCATTATACAGACAGACAGGTTATTATGTTATATTATTATATTATTATACAGACAGACAGGTTATTATGTTATATTATTATATTATTATACAGACAGACAGGTTATTATGTTATATTATTATATTATTATACAGACAGACAGGTTATTATGTTATATTATTATATTATTATACAGACAGACAGGTTATTATATTATATTATTATATTATTATACAGACAGACAGGTTATTATGTTATATTATTATATCATTATACAGACAGACAGGTTATTATGTTATATTATTATATTATTATACAGACAGACAGGTTATTATGTTATATTATTATATTATTATACAGACAGACAGGTTATTATGTTATATTATTATATTATTATACAGACAGACAGGTTATTATGTTATATTATTATATTATTATACAGACAGACAGGTTATTATGTTATATTATTATATTATTATACAGACAGACAGGTTATTATATTATATTATTATATTATTATACAGACAGACAGGTTATTATATTATATTATTATATCATATACAGACAGACAGGTTATTATGTTATATTACTATATTATTATACAGACAGACAGGTTATTATGTTATATTACTATATTATTATACAGACAGACAGGTTATTATGTTATATTATTATATTATTATACAGACAGACAGGTTATTATGTTATATTATTATATTATTATACAGACAGACAGGTTATTATATTATATTATTATAATACAGACAGACAGGTTATTATGTTATATTATTATATTATTATACAGACAGACAGGTTATTATGTTATATTATTATATTATTATACAGACAGACAGGTTATTATGTTATATTATTATATTATTATACAGACAGACAGGTTATTATGTTATATTATTATATTATTATACAGACAGACAGGTTATTATGTTATATTATTATATTATTATACAGACAGACAGGTTATTATATTATATTATTATACAGACAGACAGGTTATTATGTTATATTATTATATTATTATACAGACAGACAGGTTATTATATTATATTATTATACAGACAGACAGGTTATTATATTATATTATTATACAGAGAGACAGGTTATTATATTATATTATTATATTATTATACAGACAGACAGGTTATTATGTTATATTATTATATTATTATACAGACAGACAGGTTATTATGTTATATTATTATATTATTATACAGACAGACAGGTTATTATGTTATATTATTATATTATTATACAGACAGACAGGTTATTATATTATATTATTATATTATTATACAGACAGACAGGTTATTATGTTATATTATTATATTATTATACAGACAGACAGGTTATTATTTATTATATTATTATACAGACAGACAGATTTATTATATTATATTATTATATTATTATACAGAGAGACAGGTTATTATATTATATTATTATATATTATTATACAGACAGACAGGTTATTATGTTATATTATTATATTATTATACTGATTTGCACGTATTGAAGATTAAAGCAACACCAAATATTCTTTTGTACCTTAAAGTGGTTTCAGGGGTTCATCAACTCGTAACAGGGTGAACGTTCCTCTACCGGCTATAACTGCACTATACAAGTTAGCCAGATCAGCCAGTGGATCTGTAGTTCCAGTGAGACATAAGAAACTACAATGGACAATTCAGCTTCCAACCTGTAGGGGGACCGAAGAGGAAAAGTTCTTTGGTGTTGCTTTAAATATTAAGTTTATTTAAACTGCCAAACATGTTCTAGTAGAAACACAGAATACAAGTAAGAAAAATATAATCACAATTATTTTGGTCAATATTAAAATCTCGATAATTTAACACGATTACTTGTTGACTTTTCGAAAGATGTTGCAATTATTAAACTTAAAAATACAGTGGGAAAAGTTAAATAAGTAAAAAACGGCTAGAACTGTGAAATTTGCCTTAATACTTTTCCTATTTAAACTGTAGTTTTTTCATTCAGAACACAAGTGAAAATGAGAATTTACTTGCAAAACTTACTGAGCAAAATAATCGTTTTTCTTGATTATTCGGTTTTTGTGATCATTGGGAGCTGAAATCATAATCACGATTACATTTCAATTAATTGCACAGCCCTACAAGTTAGTGTGACCCTGAATGTGTCACGGTTAACACGATAACACAGCAGAACTACAGGAAGTTTGTTTCCAGATGTTGTCGGGTATAAACAGTCTCTGCTGGGTGCGTATTAGGGGACCACTAAGGTCTATATAAAGAGACTTCAGATACAGTATTAGGGGACCACTAAGGTCTATATAAAAGAGACTTCAGATACAGTATTAGGGGACCACTAAGGCCTATATAAAGAGACTTCAGATACAGTATTAGGGGACCACTAAGGTCTATATAAAAGAGACTTCAGATACAGTATTAGGGGACCACTAAGGTCTATATAAAAGAGACTTCAGATACAGTATTAGGGGACCACTAAGGTCTATATAAAAGAGACTTCAGATACAGTATTAGGGGACCACTAAGGCCTATATAAAGAGACTTCAGATACAGTTTAGGGGACCACTAAGGTCTATATAAAAGAGACTTCAGATACAGTATTAGGGGACCACTAAGGTCTATATAAAAGAGACTTCAGATACAGTATTAGGGGACAACTAAGGTCTATATAAAAGAGACTTCAGATACAGTATTAGGGGACCACTAAGGTCTATATAAAAGAGACTTCAGATACAGTAGGGGACCACTAAGGTCTATATAAAAGAGACTTCAGATACAGTATTAGGGGACCACTAAGGCCTATATAAAAGAGACTTCAGATACAGTATTAGGGGACCACTAAGGCGCCTATATAAAAAGAGACTTCAGATACAGTATTAGGGGACCACTAAGGTCTATATAAAGAGACTTCAGATACAGTATTAGGGGACCACTAAGGTCTATATAAAAGAGACTTCAGATACAGTATTAGGGGACCACTAAGGCCTATATAAAAGAGACTTCAGATACAGTATTAGGGGACCACTAAGGTCTATATAAAAGAGACTTCAGATACAGTATTAGGGGACCACTAAGGTCTATATAAAAGAGACTTCAGATACAGTATTAGGGGACCACTAAGGCCTATATAAAAGAGACTTCAGATACAGTATTAGGGGACCACTAAGGTCTATATAAATTCAATTTATTATTATTATTATATAAAGAGACTTCAGATACAGTATTAGGGGACCACTAAGGTCTATATAAAAGAGACTTCAGATACAGTATTAGGGACCACTAAGGTCTATATAAAAGAGACTTCAGATACAGTATTATATACTATATAAAAGCATCCAAAGAGAACAGTCTGTGCTGGGTGCATTTGTTTCCAGATGTTGTCAGGTGTAAAGAGTCTGTGGGTGCGCTTGTTTCCAGATGTTGCCGGGTGTAAACAGTCTCTCCTGGGTGCGTTTGTTTCAGAGCGTGGAGGAGAAGGAGGAGTTGCAGCTGCTGTGTGCTCAGCTGAAGGGAGACGCCCGGATGTACCGCCAACGAAACAAACAAACCCTCCGACAGCTGGAGGAGGTGATCCGAGAGAGAGACAAGGTGAGAAGATGCATTTTTGGATAATGGGGTTCTCAGGACGATAGTTGTACCTTAAACTTTCAGGTCCATCTTCTGTTCTCAGACACATTTCAGAGGCTCATGTAAATCATATTGTAATATTCCAGACTGATCTCATGAGGTGGCATATGTATGACACGCTAATTCGTATGCCATTATTAGCGTGTTATCAAGACGCATACTCGCTTCTTAGCGTGTTTATCAACGCCGTTTGGCCTCCATTGACTTACATTACCTTGTGATTGTGTGTGAATGATGCCGTAGTGAGTAGTATGAAAGGGCGAAAATCTGCGTAGGGAGGTTGGTCGGGGGGGAGGATGGGTCAATCAACACAGCCTATCAGAAAGGAACAACGCACATTAATCAACATGACATCTCTCCATTAGTGCATGTAGAGGTACTGAGCATGGGTGTGTGTAATTCAGGCCTGTGTGTAATGTATGTAAGAACAACAGAGTGACAACATAGTAATTTCCCCTTGCGAGATTAATAAAGTATACATTATTATTATTTTTATTATTATTATTTTTTTTTATTATTATTATTATTATTATTATTATTATTTTTATTATTATTTTTATTATTATTATGAGTACAAGGTCCAACATGTAAATGTGCCAGATTTAGCTTTACAGGCTAATTTTCATCTGCAGTCCCTAGACTTTCACCCATGAGACTGGGGATCGTGTCACGTTTCCTAAACTCAACCGCGGCTTTTTTGCGATTACACGCCAAGTATCTGTACGCATTTTGAACTATCCACGTGTATGTCTACGTCCGCCGTAGACGTACACGTGGATAGCTCAAAATGCGTACAGATAACACGCCACTTGGCTTTGGGGAAGTGGGCGTGTATGTTTATGTGAAGTCATTAAACCACGTTGAATATTGAGTATTTAAGGGCAATTGCTACTTAAAGCGTAGCTTCAGTTTCCTCCAGTGTGACCCTGTCTTCTCATGTTTTTGTGCCTGATGTGAACAACAACCTTTGACATTGGTCCAGTAACAGGTCAATAAATCAAACCCTCCGGTTTCCTCGGGTCAAATTTGACTACTCACTATATCAAAAATTTGTGTTTCTTTCAACAAGTTATCCCAAAAAAATAACGTGGATGGTTCCGTACAACGTTCTTTAGTGTAAAATAAATGATCAGTTCCATTCTTTCAATTAATTTGGGTATTTTATTAGATTTTATAGCATTTGAATACAAATTGATAGAAGGTTGAAAAAACTGACAAAAATGCTTCAAACACGTTGGAAAAAACAAGAAAAAATTTAAAAAATCGACAGAGACATCAGAAAAAGCTTCAAAAACTTGATTAAAAAAAAGAAAAAACGTCAAAAAAATTAATAAAAATTAAATCGACAAAGACATCGGAAAAAGTGACAAAACACTTTGGGAAAAAAGCTTCAAAATGTCAAAAAAGCCACAAAAGTGTCGAAAAACCGACCAAAAAACAGTTTTGATTTTGACCTAGAATGAGTAAAAGCTGCGTTGTCAACGGGACAACAACACGAGGGTTAAAGGGAGACGCCACTGTGTGTTGAAATAGGTCTTATCACGGTCTCCTCTAGCTGTAGATAGGTGAAATAGGTCTTATCACGGTCTCCTCTAGCTGTAGATAGGTGAAATAGGTCTTATCACGGTCTCCTCTAGCTGTAGATAGGTGAAATAGGTCTTATCACGGTCTCCCCTAGCTGTAGATAGGTGAAATAGGGCTTATCACGGTCTCCTCTAGCTGTAGATAGGTGAAATAGTTCTTATCACGGTCTCCCCTGGCTGTAGATAGGTGAAATAGGTCTTATCACGGTCTCCTCTAGCTGTAGATAGGTGAAATAGGTCTTATCACGGTCTCCTCTAGCTGTAGATAGGTGAAATAGTTCTTATTCCGGTCTCCTCTAGCTGTAGATAGGTGAAATAGTTCTTATTCCGGTCTCCTCTAGCTGTAGATAGGTGAAATAGGTCTTATCACGGTCTCCTCTAGCTGTAGATAGGTGAAATAGGTCTTATCACGGTCTCCTCTAGCTGTAGATAGGTGAAATAGGGCTTATCACGGTCTCCTCTAGCTGTAGATAGGTGAAATAGGTCTTATCACGGTCTCCTCTAGCTGTAGATAGGTGAAATAGGGCTTATCACGGTCTCCTCTGTGAAATGAAATCTTCCGGTCTCTAGCTGATGGGATGCTTATCACGGTCCTGCTGTGAGGAATAGGCTTTGGCTCTAGCTGTAGATAGGATGGGCCGCTCCTCTAGCTGTAGATAGGTGAAATAGGGTCTTATCACGGTCTCCTCTAGCTGTAGATAGGTGAAATGGGCTTAGTCAGGGTTCTCACGTCCTCTAGCTGTAGATAGGTGAAATAGGGCATCACGGTCTCCTCTAGCTGTAGATAGGTGAAATAGGTCTTATCCGGTCTCCTCTAGCTGTAGATAGGTGAAATAGGTCTTATCACGGTCTCCCCTAGCTGTAGATAGGTGAAATAGGTCTTATCACGGTCTCCTCTAGCTGTAGATAGGTAAAATAGGTCTTATCACGGTCTCCCTAGCTGTAGATAGGTGAAATAGGTCTTATCAAGCGGTCTCCTCTAGCTGTAGATAGGTGAAATAGGTCTTATCACGGTCTCCCCAGGCTGTAGATAGGTGAAATAGGTCTTATCACGGTCTCCTCTAGCTGTAGATAGGTGAAATAGCTTATCACGGTCTCCCCTGGCTGTAGATAGGTGAAATAGGGCTTATCACGGTCTCCTCTAGCTGTAGATAGGTGAAATAGGGCTTATCACGGTCTCCTCTAGCTGTAGATAGGTGAAATAGTTCTTATCACGGTCTCCCTCTAGCTGTAGATAGGTGAAATAGTTCTTATCACGGTCTCCTCTAGCTGTAGATAGGTGAAATAGGTCTTATCACGGTCTCCCTAGCTGTAGATAGGTGAAATAGGGCTTATCACGGTCTCCTCTAGCTGTAGATAGGTGAAATAGGTCTTATCACGGTCTACCCTAGCTGTAGATAGGTGAAATAGGGCTTATCACGGTCTCCTCTAGCTGTAGATAGGTGAAATAGGTCTTATCACGGTCTCCTCTAGCTGTAGATAGGTGAAATAGGTCTTATCACGGTCTACCCTAGCTGTAGATAGGTGAAATAGGGCTTATCACGGTCTCCTCTAGCTGTAGATAGGTGAAATAGGTCTTATCATGGTCTCCCCTAGCTGTAGATAGGTGAAATAGGTCTTATCACGGTCTCCTCTAGCTGTAGATAGGTGAAATAGGGCTTATCACGTTTCCCTAGCTGTAGATAGGTGAAATAGGCTTATCAAGGTCTCCTCTAGCTGTAGATAGGTGAAATAGGTCTTATCACGGTCTCCCTAGCTGTAGATAGGTGAAATAGGTCTTATCACGGTCTCCTCTAGCTGTAGATAGGTGAAATAGGTCTTATCATGGTCTACCCGGCTGTAGATAGGTGAAATAGGTCTTATCACGGTCTCCTCTAGCTGTAGATAGGTGAAATAGGGCTTATCACGGTCTCCTCTAGCTGTAGATAGGTGAAATAGGGCTTATCACGGTCTCCCCTAGCTGTAGATAGGTGAAATAGGTCTTATCACGGTCTCCTCTAGCTGTAGATAGGTGAAATAGGTCTTATCACGGTCTCCTCTAGCTGTAGATAGGTGAAATAGGGCTTATCACGGTCTCCTCTAGCTGTAGATAGGTGAAATAGGGCTTATCACGGTCTCCTCTAGCTGTAGATAGGTGAAATAGGGCTTATCACGGTCTCCTCTAGCTGTAGATAGGTGAAATAGGTCTTATCATGGTCTCCTCTAGCTGTAGATAGGTGAATGTATTATTTTTTTTCTTCCCTGTCTCTAGCTGTAGATAGGTGAAATAGGTCTTATCATGGTCTCCTCTAGCTGTAGATAGGTGAAATAGGTCTTATCACGGTCTCCTCTAGCTGTAGATAGGTGAAATAGGTCTTATCATGGTCTCCTCTAGCTGTAGATAGGTGAAATAGGTCTTATCACGGTCTCCCTAGCTGTAGATAGGTGAAATAGGTCTTATCACGGTCTCCTCTAGCTGTAGATAGGTGAAATAGGTCTTATCACGGTCTCCTCTAGCTGTAGATAGGTGAAATAGGTCTTATCACGGTCTCCTCTAGCTGTAGATAGGTGAAATAGGTCTTATCACGGTCTCCTCTAGCTGTAGATAGGTGAAATAGGTCTTATCACGGTCTCCTCTAGCTGTAGATAGGTGAAATAGGTCTTATCACGGTCTCCTCTAGCTGTAGATAGGTGAAATAGGTCTTATCACGGTCTCCTCTAGCTGTAGATAGGTGAAATAGGTCTTATCATGGTCTCCTCTAGCTGTAGATAGGTGAAATAGGTCTTATCACGGTCTCCTCTAGCTGTAGATAGGTGAAATAGGTCTTATCACGGTCTCCTCTAGCTGTAGATAGGTGAAATAGGTCTTATCATGGTCTCCTCTAGCTGTAGATAGGTGAAATAGGTCTTATCATGGTCTCCTCTAGCTGTAGATAGGTGAAATGGGGTCTTATCAGCGGTCTCCTCTAGCTGTAGATAGGTGAAATAGGTCTTATCATGGTCTCCTCTAGCTGTAGATAGGTGAAATAGGTCTTATCATGGTCTCCCTAGCTGTAGATAGGTGAAATAGGTCTTATCCGGTCTCCTCTAGCTGTAGATAGGTGAAATAGGTCTTATCATGGTCTCCTCTAGCTGTAGATAGGTGAAATAGGTCTTATCACGGTCTCCTCTAGCTGTAGATAGGTGAAATAGGTCTTATCACGGTCTCCTCTAGCTGTAGATAGGTGAAATAGGTCTTATCACGGTCTCCTCTAGCTGTAGATAGGTGAAATAGGTCTTATCATGGTCTCCTCTAGCTGTAGATAGGTGAAATAGGTCTTATCATGGTCTCCTCTAGCTGTAGATAGGTGAAATAGGTCTTATCACGGTCTCCTCTAGCTGTAGATAGGTGAAATAGGTCTTATCACGGTCTCCTCTAGCTGTAGATAGGTGAAATAGGTCTTATCACGGTCTCCTCTAGCTGTAGATAGGTGAAATAGGTCTTATCACGGTCTCCTCTAGCTGTAGATAGGTGAAATAGGTCTTATCACGGTCTCCCCTAGCTGTAGATTGGTGAAATAGGTCTTATCACGGTCTCCTCTAGCTGTAGATAGGTGAAATAGGTCTTATCACGGTCTATTTCACCTATCTACAACTAGAGGAGACCGTGATTAGACCTATTTCAACAAACGGTGGTGTATCCCTTTAAGAATATATAAAAAGAGACAGAAGGTGGCCGGTTAGCTCAGTTGGTAGAACGGGTGCACATGTGCACGACGCAGAAGGTCCAGGGTTAGAGTCCGACCTGAGACTGTTTCCTGCATGTCCCCCCCCCCACCCCTTTCATATCTCAGCTTTCCTGTCCAATTAAAAGAAAGAAAGGAAGACACAAACAAGCAGACAGCCCTGAAATCCCCGCCACCAAACCCACCGGGCTGCAGACTAAAACACAAACAAAGTAGTAGTTGTAAAGGTGTTGCTGATGATGTCATGAAGGTAAAGCGTGTGATTGGCTGTCCAGGCTCTGGCGTCGCGGACGGAGCAGCAGGAGGAGGCGCGGCTGCTCCTGCAGGAGAAGGACCAGTACCGGGAGACGGTCCGACAGCTGACAGAGCGATCTGATAGGCTGGAGCTGCTGCTGCTCAGCTCGCAGGGGGAGGAGCTACAGCTGAGGACACGCCTCCGCAGACTCTCCTGCAACACACACCACGTGGGTTTCTGTGTGTCTTTATGTGTGTTCTGTGTCTTTTGTGTGTGTCTGTGTTGTGTGCTTCTGTCTGTTGTGTCTTTTATGTGTGTATCTGTGTGTCTTTCTGTGTGTGTATGTGTGTTGCTGTGTATTTTGTGTGTTTTATTGTGTTTTGTGTTGTTGTTTGTGTTGTGTATCTGTGTGTTGTTTTCTGTGTGTGTGTATGTGTTTTTGTGTGTACCTGCGTGTTTTCTGTGTGTTTTGTGTGTGTGTGTGTGTGTGTATCTATCTGTGTGTGTGTGTCTGTGTCTTTCTGTGTGTATCTGTGTGTGTTTCTGTGTATTTTTGTGTGTACCTGCGTGTGTTTCTGTGTGTGTGTGTCTTTTTGTTGTGTGTGTGTGTCTTTCTGTGTGTTTCTGTGTGTGTCTGTTTTGATAGGATGATAGTTAATGATGATATGATGATAATGTAATGATGATGATGTAATGATGAAGGGTCTCTCCCTCTCTCAGTGTGAGAGGAGCAGTGAGGAAGAGGAGGAGCCAGCAGAGAGTGCTGCTAAAGGTGAGAGTCAGAGAGATGAGTTACACACTCAGCACATTCACACTGATGCTGATCAATGGGCTTCTTCAGGAAGGAAATGGGACATATCAGGTGACCTGTATCAGCTGACCTGTGTACCATGTGACCTGTGTACCATGTGACCTGTGTACCATGTGACCTGTGTATCATGTGACCTGTGTACCATGTGACCTGTGTACCATGTGACCTGTGTATCATGTGACCTGTGTACCATGTGACCTGTGTACCATGTGACCTGTGTATCATGTGACCTGTGTACCATGTGACCTGTGTATCATGTGACCTGTGTACCATGTGACCTGATTACACCATGTGACCTGTGTATCATGTGACCTGTGTACCATGTGACCTGTGTATCATGTGACCATGTGTTATGCGACCTGTGTACCATGTGACCTGTGACCGTAGCTGACCTGTGTATCACTGTGACCTGTATCATGTGACCTGTGTATCGCGTATGACCTGTGTACCATGTGACCTGTGTACCATGTGACCTGTGTTCATGTGACCTGTGTATCATGTGACCTGTGTATCATGTGACCTGTGTACCATGTGACCTGTGTATCATGTGACCTGTGTACCATGTGACCTGTATCATGTGACCTGTGTACCATGTGACCTGTGTACCATGTGACCTGTGTACCATGTGACCTGTGTATCATGTGACCTGTGTATCATGTGACCTGTGTACCATGTGACCTGTGTATCATGTGACCTGTGTATCATGTGACCTGTGTACCATGTGACCTGTGTACCATGTGACCTGTGTTCCATGTGACCTGTGTATCAATGTGACAACTAAAAAAAAAAAGGGCAGCAGCGTGAGGAGGGTTCAGCGGAGAGCGATCGGGGGATAACGAGGAGGTGGCAGCGCTGCAGGACCAGGACTCTCCTGGAGGAGGCCCCACAAAGTCTGAACACAGGCCCAGCACTGATGCATCATGGGTAAGTTACCTGTTAGTTTATCTCTCAGGGGCTTCTCTCGTCACATAAGTCCTGATCTCTGGGCTTCTTCTCACAAATGTGTCTGTCTGTCTCTCTAACTGTCTGTCTGTTGCTCTGCCTGTCTGCCTGTCTGTCCACCTGTCTGTCTCTCTAACTGTCTGTCTGTGTCTCTGCCTGTCTGTCTGTTTGTTTGTCTGTCTCTCTGTCTGTCTATCTCTCTAACTGTCTGTCTGTGTCTCTGCCTGTCTGTCTGTTTGTCTGTCTGTCTCTCTCTCTAACTGTCCACCTGTCTGTCTGTGTGTCTGTCTGTCTCTCTATCTGTCTGTCCACCTGTCTGTCTCTCTAACTGTCTGTCTGTCCACCTGTCTGTCTGCAGGATGAGAAGACAGGCAGCTGTCTGCCCTTCAGGAGTCGACCTAACTTCTTCTACCGCAGGTCTTTACGAGTCTTTACTTCCCTAAAAATATTTCGGCAGTTTTTCAGGACCTCCGTCTGACCTTGTTCTTGTTCCCATGACAACAGGAAGCGCGCCCTCAGATCAAAGTTTACCTGCAGGGACTTCAACTCCAGTAACCATGACGACAGCAGTGGCAGTGACATCACCGACGACTCTGACTGAATACGCGCTGCCTTCAAAATAAGAGTCTCAAAGTCAGTTTCTGACTGAAGATTCTTATTTTGAAATATGTTTTTACAGTTGTTTCAGTTTGGGTTCCTCCAGTCAGCTGTGTGTTTGATAAACGGTTTCTGATTGGTTCTGAAACATCAAGCTTGTGTTTCTGATTGGTTCTGAACATCCAGCTTGTGTTTCCACCGAGAAAATAAAAACATACTCACAACATGAGAGTGTGAAACTTATTATTTCATCATCTCTTTGATTTACTCTCATAGGTTTTATCCTTTTAATTTTTTAACCAGAAGTATTTTCATATATCTGCATGCCTGTCTCTCTACCTGTCTGTCTGGCCGCTGCAAAGGACTCAGCCTACATGGGGTGCATGCTCTTACTGGGTGAGGTCCTTTAAGCGGTGTCTCTGTCAGGGATTTCCTTAAAGGTTTGATGTGTGTGTGTGTGTGTGTGTGTGTGTGTGTGTGTGTGTGTGTGTGTGTGTGTGTGTGTGTGTGTGTGTGTGTGTGTGTGTGTGTGTGTGTGTGTGTGTGTTCGTGTGTGTGTCTGGTAATCATCATGTTGTGGGGACAAAAGTCGGTTTACACATCATGGGGTCACGTCATGGGGATGTCTTGCGGTGTGGGGACAAAAAACTAGGTCCCCATAAGGGAAACCATTTAAAATAAATGCTGAAGTCATTCTGAATGAGCCTGTGTGATTTTTAGCATTGCCCATAAAACAAGTTTTTCAATCAGTGGATGTGTGTGAGGTGTGTGTGTGTGTGTGTGTGTGTGTGTGTGTGTGTGTGTGTGTGTGTGCACTAGCGCCCCCGTACTTTCAGAGTGGTATTGCACTCATTGCTTCACACACATATTCCAAATTTGGTTAGTTACCGCCCACTTCCTGGTCCTCCCGCATGATTTCAGCAGCAAAAAATAATTATCAGTGTTAAAGCTCAAAATTCCATGAATTCCTGATCAATATTTGCAATGATGGTATATTTAAGTGAATGTATAAAGTACTAAACTTAAATTGAGGCCAAGGTCAAACATGACATGTTCTCAGGTGGATAGTGGCGGCAAGCACCTGTTAAAGACAACGTGAGTATTCACGACAATAAATAATTGTATACACGTTATATTGCTGTGCTGTAGACCAGCTATTAGCATATGTTAGAAGATATCAATCTAAGGCTATGTTCAGATTGCAGGAAATCTGATATTTTAACCAGAGTTCCTGCTCTGTTATTTGTTATTGATCAGATTGGTTTGTGCATTCATGTTCATTAGTTCAGATTTCATTCTACAGTCTCTTTATGACAGGTTTTGGTATTTGTGTTGTCTTAATCAGCTAAGGGTCTTTTTTCTTAGTTAATTATCAGTGTTTTCTGGACACTGACGATGTCCACACACTACACCTTTTGTCAGTGTCTGAGTAGAAACTGTGTGTGAAGCATTGGACAGAACTGGTCCCCACAAGAAACTGTAGGCTAGCATTGTGGGCAGTGGTGGCCGAGAGGTTAAAGAAGTGAGCTTTGGACTCAATCCCCAGACCGGCAGGATTAAATCTGGGTGGGGGAAGTGAAAGAGCAGTGCTTGTCCCTCCCTCATTACCACCACTGAAGTGCCCTTGAGCAAGGCCCTTAACCCCAACAGCTCCAGTGGAGCTGTATGATAAAACAGGTTAAAAAAAAGCCTGTTGTGTGATAACAGACAGGGCACAGCACCCATGGGAGCACTACCATTATCCCGAGTCCCGTGGCCCTCCAGCTGCTGCTTCACCCTTCACCGCTCTCTCTCTCTTCGTCCGTAACGTTGTACTCTGGCTCAAAGGAAAACAGGCGGCCATCCAATTATGACGACCTCATCCACATCGTTGAAACCATTTAAATATTGAAGCATGGCACTGACAAACTTTTATTAACAGGAGCCTATGATTGCTGTAGCCTACTCTGAAACATCAGACATCCTGAATGCCTTTTTCTCGACTTGTGTTCCACTTTCCACACCGCTGTCTTCAGACAAAAAGTCACGTCCTGAGCAGGGTTCAAAATGACTTAGGACTCTTGGGGGGTCCCCTAAAATGTAATTATAAAACATACTGAAGACTACCTTGCTACACTATATACTGCAGGCAAAATTATATTGACATATTTTGAAGGTAGGATAATGGTCTTGGGATGTTTTTCATGGTTTGGGCTAGTCCCAGTATTGTAGTGGTGTCTGGAGAAGTGGATTGGCTATAATCTAACAGGTAGCCCTCTAATTCTGGAGCAACAAAGTTACAGCACCTTATATAAATCCCTGACATGATAAAGTGGATAACAGGTCATTCTTTCCTTGAGCAAGGAAGTTAACTAAGTTACCTAAATCCACCAGGTGTACTCATTATGGCAGCACCATGCACCTTCAAAGGGTTTGATCAAATACAAATGGCATTTCTCATCCCTTATGTTAATGGGTTTGTAAAACAACTAGCCGCTGGATTGAATAATAATGATGTCTATAAAGACTGTACCTACATTAGATGGTTTACTTTGTTTTAAAGTAGTCAATCTATAACCTGAACTAAAATCTTTAGGGACACGTTAAAAAAAAAAAAAAAAAAAAAAAAAAAAAGTAAGATATTCTAACATGACTGAAAGCCATTAAAATGACAATAATCCAATAGTAACCACATTATTCAAAATCACTGAGTGGACAATTAGGTTGTTATGCTAGCTTTGAATAACTAGTCTAACTGCTATATGTCTGCTGTTAGCTGGCAGATTATTTGGCTTCATACCTATGCTTCATACACATACAGCTAGCAAGAAACGTTGACAAACGCACTCTTCTAATCATTACGTTACACTGGGTATCTAAGTTAGTTAATGCAACTTTTGATATAGGAACACCAACTCCAAATATTTTACTATAATAAGCAATTACTATGGAGATATAAACATAATCTAAGCACTTACAGGATTTTCATTAGGGATTTCACTCTTTGTGAGGCTTCGTTTTTGCCGCGTTCAACAGTAACATACGTGTCTGCGCCATAGACTGTACTGTATGCGCCGGAGGACCACAACAACAATCTGTGATGCTATTAGCTGCCCTGATTGCTGCCCAATCGCGCTAGGAAATAAATAAATTATTGTTATAAATATAAAACGTCACTAAAGACCTTTATATATATATATTTCAGTTGCAGTTTTGCAACTGAAATATGAAGAATCAAGAATCAACATCGGGATCGTGTGAATCAGAATTTAATCGATTCAAGATATCAGCAGCGATTCCTAGCCCTGATTGTGACAGCCAGAGCTCCAGCTGAGGCTCATGGGTACTGTAGTTCTAATAAAGAGGATGGTCTGTCAGATGTGTGGGATCAAAGTGTGGTCACTGTGACAGCTTCAGGACATTTCCTGTGTGTTGTTTCTGTGTGTTTCTATGGATCGTCACATCTGTGGAACTGATTGTTCTGTGTCTTTACACAGGTTGGGTATGGGTTGTATATTTTCCCTAAATGGTGTCTGAACCAATACTTTAATTTCTGCAACATTAAAAAACACAGTTTATTGATGGTCAGATTTAAATTATAAAAAAAAAATCAAAACAAGAACTTATTTTATCAGTGAGTTGCTGTTAAATAACAAAAAGAAGAACCAAAAGATTGCAGAAGCAGAGCAAAGTAGTGAATCTCTAAAAAGTCTGTTGATAGTAAAGGTTGCTGATTCCTGACAGAATTAATAGTTTGATCACCAATCAAAATAATGTTTAGTCGAGCTGTAGTTGAGTTTCATGTGTAAGACTATCTGATGGTGTTCACATGGCAACGAGCCTGTGCAAGCGTTAATCTGATGGAAAATGTCAGAAACCACAGTCCTACAATCTGTCATCTGTGAGCAGCTTCTTATCAGAGCATCAGTTTCACAGAGATTCAGTTCGAAGAAGTTCCCTTCAGTCCACAGAGTGGAAACATCTTTAATGGAGCCATCAGAGACACACAACAGCCTCACACACAATCTCACTCTTTTTCCTACTAATTTAGTTCTGTCAAACTTCATCCTGAGAGGCCGTGTGCTGGATGGGAGGAATGTCTGACCAAGATGGCCGCCAGTTTAAAACAACACCCAGGTCAGCATCAGTGAGAGCAAGCTGCCAGCAATCCAGCAGGTGACAGGAGTTTAACGAGACAGAGACAGATATGTAGTGCTTTTATTTAGTTGTTTCATGTTCACACACAGTTAAGAAAAATGATGTATCGGTGGTGACGTGGACTAAATGAGATGTATTCCAGTAAAGCTCCGCCTCTTCCTGTATGCAGATCCAACCTGAGGACAGCACATGTGACCCACGGGAGTCCCAAAAAATTGTCCCCCTCTACTGAAGACACACTGCCTTCAAAATAAGAGTCTCAAAAACAGTTTGTACTGTTTTTAAAGTTGTTTCAGTTTGAGTTCCTCCAGTCAGCTGTGTGTTTGATAAACGGTTTCTGATTCAATTCAATTCAATTTTATTTATAGTATCAAATCATAACAAGAGTTATCTCGAGACACTTTACAGATAGAATAGGTCTAGACCACACTCTATAATTTACAAAGCCCCAACAATTCCAACAATTACAGTAATTCCCTCAAGAGCAAGCAGTGCGACAGTGGCGAGGACAAACTCCCTCTTGGGAAGAAACCTCGGACAGACCCAGGCTCTTGGTAGGTGGTGTCTGACGAGCCGGTTGGGGATGTGATGAACAGTGGCAATAGTAGTCACATTAATAATGGAACAGTGACTTCAAATGGTAGTCATAGTAGTTCATGTCATATCAGGGCACTGCAGGGCGTTACAGGATGTGGCGTGGCCCAGCAGAGCATGGATGGACGTAACAGGAAGCAGCAGGGTTCAGCAGGAAGCAGCAGGGTTCAGCAGGAAGCTGCAGGGTTCAGCAGGAAGCAGCAGGGTTCAGCAGGAAGCTGCAGGGTTCAGCAGGAAGCAGCAGGGTTCAGCAGGAAGCTGCAGGGTTCAGCAGGAAGCTGCAGGGTTCAGCAGGAAGCTGCAGGGTTCAGCAGGACACAGCATGACATTGCAGGGCATCGCTGAGCTCAGCAGGGAGTGCAGCAGGACCACGGCGACAGCTGCAACCAGGATCTTGGTGCCAACGTTCTCCAAGGAAATACGCTGGGGGAAAAAAACATAAGGACTCCGGGGAGTAAACTCCCCAGAAGCTAGGATTAGTAACAAGCATTTCTGGGACGGGATGCACACAAATGGTAATAGAAAGGGAGAGGAGAGAGCAGCTCAGTGTGTCAAAGAAAGCAAGGAAGTCTAAGAGAGACAGGTCATAAGGAGAGGTAGCCTGTTCGGGCTTTGAACTCTCCCCTGCCGGATCGGGCTTTGCTGGCCTGCCTCCCTCTACTTTTGTTATATGTTATTAATCTAACAATTATGAAGATAAGCAGGTGGGCCAGTTAGGTGGACACTGCAACTCCTCACTCCCTAACTATAAGCTTTATCAAATAGGAGAGTTTTAAGTTCATTCTTGAATGAGGTGACAGTTTCTGCCCCCCGAACCCAGATTGGGAATTGGTTCCATAGGAGAGGAGCCTGATAACTGAAGGCTCTGGCTCCCATTCTACTTTTAGAGACTCTAGGTACCACCAGTAACTCTGCATTCTGGGAGCGCAGTGCTCTAGTGGGACAATAAGGTATTAGGAGCTCTTCTAGATATGATGGTGCTGGACCATTTAGAGCTTTGTAGGTCAGGAGAAGGACTTTAAACTCAATCCTGGATTCAACAGGAAGCCAGTGCAGAGAAGCTAATACAGGAGAAATATGATCTCTTTTCGTAGTTCTTGTGAGAACACGCGCTGCAGCATTCTTGATCAGCTGGAGAGTCTTAAGGGACTTATTTGAGCAACCTGACAGTAGGGAATTACAATATTCCAGCCTGGAAGTAACAAATGCATGGACTAGTTTTTCAGCATTGTTTTGAGACAGGATATTCCTAATTTTGGCAATGTTACGAAGATGGAAAAAGGCTGTTCTTGAGGTTTGTTTTAGATGGGCGTTAAAGGATATATCCTGATCAAAAATAACCCCTAGATTTCTGACAGTAGTGCTGGAGGCCAGGACAACACCATCCAGAGTAGCTATGTCGTTAGATAATGAAGTTCGGAGGTGTTTAGGGCCCAGCAAAACTTCAGTTTTGTTAGAGTTTAACATCAGAAAATTATAGGTCATCCATGATTTTATATCTTTAATGCACGCTTGAAGTTTAGCTAGATGACTGGTTTCATCTGGCTTGATTGACAAGTATAATTGGGTGTCATCCGCATAACAGTGAAAGTTAATTGAGTGTTTCCTAATAATATTACCAAGAGGAAGCATATATAAGGAGAATAGAATTGGTCCAAGCACTGAGCCTTGTGGAACGCCATGGCTAACTTTAGCGTACTTGGAGGATTTATCATTAACATTAACAAATTGAGATCGATCAGAGAAATAGAACTTAAACCAGCTTAAAGCAATTCCTTTAATGCCAACTAAGTGTTCCAATCCCTGTAACAGGATGGTATGGTCAATAGTGTCAAATGCAGCACTAAGATCTAGTAGAACAAGAATGGAGACAAGTCCTTTGTCTGCAGCAGTTAGAAGGTCATTAGTAATTTTCACCAGTGCCGTCTCTGTGCTATGATTCTTTCTAAATCCTGATTGAAAGTCATCAAATAAACTGTTGCTATGTAGAAAATCACATAACTGATTAGCAACCACCTTCTCAAGGATCTTGGATAGAAAGGGAAGGTTAGATATAGGTCTATAGTTGGCTAAGACCTCAGGATCGAGGGTGGGTTTTTTCAGAAGAGGTTTTATCACAGCTACTTTAAATGACTGCGGTACATAACCTGTTAATAGAGACATATTGATCATATCTAGTAATGAAGTGGTAACCACGGGTAACGCTTCTTTGAGTAGTCTCGTTGGGATGGAGTCTAAGAGACAGGTAGATGGCTTAGCTGAGGATATCTTTAACATTAATTGTTGAAGGTCTATAGGTTAAAGCAGTCTAAGTATATGTCGGGACTAGTTGTTCTTTCTAGCGGTCCTGCATTTAAAGGTGAACTGTTAGAAGTTGAGGGCAAAAGGTGATGAATTTTATCTCTAATTGTTATAATTTTATCATTAAAGAAGCTCATGAAGTCATCACTACTCAGAGCTAGAGGAATAGATGGCTCAGTAGAGCTGTGACTCTCTGTCAGCCTGGCTACAGTGCTGAAAAGGAACCTTGGGTTGTTCTTATTTTCTTCTATTAGTGAAGAGTAAAAGTCTGATCTGGCCTTTCTTAGGGCCTTCCTATAGGTTTTGAGACTTTCTTGCCAATCCAAACGAGATTCTTCCACTTTGGTGGAACGCCATTTACTTTCGAGGTTTCGCGAGATTTGTTTTAATTTGCGAGTTTGAGAGTTATACCAAGGTGCTAGTTTCCTTTGTTTCATAATCTTCTTTTTGAGGGGAGCAACAGAGTCTAAGGTCGTCCGTAGGTAGGTCGTAGCACCGTCTACAAATGTATCAATTTGAGAGGCGCTGAGGTTAACATACAGGTCCTCTGTTATGTTAAGGCATGACATAGAGTCGAATGCTGTTGGAATATCTTCCTTAAATTTAGCTATAGCACTGTCAGATAGGCATCTAGTGTAGATTTTTTATCTAATTTAGTATAGTCAGGTAGTAAGAATTCGAAAGTAATTAAAGAATGATCTGATAATACCGAATTCTGCAGAAATATTATTAAATCCTCAATTTCAATACCATAAACCAGCACAAGGTCGAGGGTGTGGTTAAAACAGTGCGTCGCCTTGTGCACACTCTGACTGAAACCGATTGAATCCAGTAATGAGTTGAAAACAGTACTAAGGCTGTCATTGTCAACGTCCACATGGATATTAAAATCACCTACAATAAATACATTGACTGATTTAAGGACTAAACATGATAAAAGCTCTGATAATTCAGATAAAAATTCAGAATACGGACCTGGAGCCCTGTAAATAACAACGAATATAATTGGCTGTAATGTTTTCCATTTTGGATGTTGAAGATTAAGAAAAAGACTTTCAAACGAGTTATAATTTAGTTTAGGTTTAGGATTAATTAACAGGCTCTAACTGCAACTCCCCCTCCTCGGCCTGAGCCTCTAGGAATTTGAGTATTAATATGGCTGGGAGGAATGGCTTCATTTAGACTAACATATTCTTCATGGCCCAGCCAGGTTTCAGTAAGACAAAATAAATCAATGTTATTATCTGATATCAACTCGTTTGTTTTAGAAGACAGAGATCTAATATTTAATAGTCCACATCTAATTTTCCTATTTTGTTCTATCGTTGCAGTTGTTTTAATTCCAATTAGGTTGTTAAGTATAGCGCATCTTTTGTTTACCTTTGATTTAACCGATCTGAGCCGGGGGACAGACACCGTGCTTATTAGACTATGAGTGGGCGACTGCTCCAACGGAAGCACAGAGGGGCGTATCACTCCCTCCAGGAAATAGACGACACCATGGTTCTGGTTACTGATGGATTTATAGGGCGCGTAGCACTGCACCTCTGATTACTAATATCAAACTTGGGTTGTCATGGTTTATGTCTGATAAACTCGGTCAGATTTTTTGATATGAGAGCGGCACCGTCCCAGGTGGGATGAATGCCGTCTCTCTCAATCAGACCAGGCTTTCCCCAGAACGCCCTCCAGTTATTCACATAGCCCACATCATTAGCTGGGCACCACCCCGACAACCAGCGGTGGAAGGATGACGTACGGCTGTACATTTCATCATTGGTCAGGTTTGGGCAGGGGTCCAGAGAACACTACAGAGTCCGACATTGTCTTTGCGTATGCACAAAGTGACTCAACATTAATTTTAGTGATCTCCGATTTACGACCATTACCCCCTACGTGAAGTATGATCTTACTGTATTTACGGTTCTTTTTAGCCAGCAGCTTTAGATGGGTTTCTATATCGCCCGCTCTAGCACATATGACTGTAGCCGCCGGGGCCGCTGGCTTCACATATTGGCTTCACAGCGGGTGTATCACTGAGTAGGGAGAAACTGTTGGAGAGGCGAAGACGCTCCGGTTTAGAGCGACCGTCATCATGTGCACTCCCTGGTTTAGATCTAACGGTACGCTTCCCTCTAACGCTACGCTTCCCTCGGACAGTCACCCACTCGCCCGGCTGCTCGGGGTCTGCCGGGGGACAGCTAGCAGAAGCTACAGAAGCTACAGTATGTTGGCCCGCATTAGCTACATGGCGCTGGCTAGCTACGGAAGCATATGATTCTGATTCCATGGTGCGGAGCCGTGCCTCAAACTCACTAAGCCTTGCCTCCAGAGCAGCGAATATACTACATTTATTACATGTATCGTTATCACTAAAGGAGGCAGAGGAATAGCTAAACATTTGAGACACAGAGCAAGAAAGAGCAGGAGAGGGAGAGGAATTAGCCATTGCTAATGGCTAAGCTAAAGTAGCTAACAGCGTTTTAACAATTGTAAATTCAGCGAGTCAGTCGCTGTAAGTGAAGCTAAATATAAGTGCTTGAGTAGAACAATTGTAATTCAAATGCAATCCAGGCAAATAGCCGCTAATTTAAACAATAAAGCAGAGTCGAGTAAGTTTTTGCTGGAGCAGCAAACTAGCGTTAGTAACACGGGAACACCGGAAGTGACACAATATGCTTACCTTACACGTCAGCACGTTATTCTGCATATGCATGGGCCATTTCTCGGGTCGATAGGCCGGACAACACAAAGTTAGCCAGCATGTCGCCTGGAATATCTAGAGGTGGGCATCCAGCACCTGTGCTTACAATACCAGCTGTAACGTTGACTTCTTGGACTTTTTTTGATTTTTTGATGATTGGTTCTGGAACATCAAGCTTGTGTGTGAACTGTATCTGAAGTCTCTTTATATAGACCTTAGTGGTCCCCTAATACTGTATCTGAAGTCTCTTTTATATAGGCCTTAGTGGTCCCCTAATACTGTATCTGAAGTCTCTTTTATATAGACCTTAGTGGTCCCCTAATACTGTATCTGAAGTCTCTTTTATATAGGCCTTAGTGGTCCCCTAATACTGTATCTGAAGTCTCTTTTATATAGACCTTAGTGGTCCCCTAATACTGTATCTGAAGTCTCTTTCCAGAAATTCAGCCTTGGTGCAGAATTCCAGCCACTAGAGCCAGTCCCACAATGAGCTTTCCTTAGGATGTGCCATTTCTGTGTCTGTAGCTTTTGAGGAGAGAGGGGGGGGGCAAGGTGGAGGGTGGGGGTGTGGCCTTGACTAACTGCCACTTTGCTCATTTGAAAGCCATGATGTCTCTCTCTCATGGGTGGGCCAAATTCTCTGGGCGGGCAAAGCAGAGAAAGGGGAGGTAACCTTGCTCCTTATGACCGCATAAGGAGAAGACTCCTGATTGGTCCATCTGAGCTTTCATTTTCTCAAAGCAGATAGGAGCAGGATACCCAGGGCTCGGTTTACACCTATCACCATTTCTAGTCTCTGGGGGACCATAGGCAGGCTGGGGGAATGCATATTAATGTTAAAAAACCTCATAACGTGAAATTTTCATGCCATGGGACTTTTAACAGTTAGCCTCCATCAAAGCACGCTGATGGAATTGAGGCTAATGGAAGAATACATCCGACCAGTGCGTTGCTAAAAAGTGGTAACAGCTATTGGTAAAGATAAAAGAACACTTCGAGGGTTTAACTGAGTTAAATTTATTCACGGAAACAACTTTGTTGTTGCATTGTGTTTTCCCTCGTCCGAGCTGTGTTACCAACATGTGCTCAGGTGGATAGTGGCAGCAAACCTGTTGAATCAGCATTCACACAATTACTCAAACTTAATTTAATTCAATTTTAACCATTTTCCTGCAGTATAAAACTGGCACCACGGATGCCACTCATTATGGGAAGACGAAAACCTTACCACCCGTCACGTGTTTGTGTTTAAGTGGAAAGGGAAAACATGGTGCTAAGACTTCAACTTGTAGCTATACTATACTCTCTAAGTGAGGCACTGATTTTGTGGTGATATTTTGTGATGTTTGCATTTACTCCTTTGTCATGTTTCCATTTTAAATATTGATGCTTCAAGAGAAGACAGGTAATTTCAACAATACAGAAGGAGAGGAAATTACATATGACTATGGAGGTGAAGACTGCCCATGGAGAACACAAGTATGTTGCACATTACACAGTGTACACAATGGCCCATGGTGTTGCAAAATGTATCAAAATCTCTTGAATTGATTAGGATATGACTACTATAGAAGGTATCAATCTAAGGCTATGTTGAAACTGAAGGCAAATCAGATAATTTCAACCAGAGTTCCTGCACTGTTATTTGTTAGTGATCAGATTGGATTTGTGCATTCATGTTCATTACTTCAGATTTCATTCTACATTCTCTTTATGTCAGGTTTTGGTAATTTTGTTCTCTTAAGCATCACTCCATCACTCTTCGGAACTGCAGATAAGTGGGGTCATCCCCACTTTGGCCACTCACCACTTCTCTACACATTACATACATATCATTCCAATATGCATCTTGCACACTACTCTGCACTATTACTTTTTGCACTCTACACCCCACTCCATGTGTACGTCTTGTTTTTTATTATATCTTATTGTATATTATATTTTTGTATATTATGTTGATATGTGCCTATATGTATATTGTTGTTTGTATTGTACAGTATGTGTCTATATTACTATAGTGTCTGAGTAGAAACTGTGTGGGAAACATTTTGGACCAAACTGGTCCTGACAAGAAACTGTTACATTGTGTGTAAAATGTCCCCAGAAAGCCTGTTGTGTTTGTGTTGAGCAGCATGTAAATACTCCTTCATAACGACAGGAACTTCAGAGACTTCAGGGACAGCAAAATACGACATCACATGTCATATTTATATATGACATCATATGGTGGTTAAACTGCTTGACTAAATTGTATCCTCAATTGAGATTCCTTTAGATGCTGCTGTGTAATTTATCTACTAGAAATAAGAGAAATATACTTTTTTTGCAGTGTAGAAAACCTAAGGAAGCAATTGGTGCCAACTATGTCATGCTAGTTTGTTGGGAAGTGATCAAAATAGGCTCCAAAGTTAGGCTTTTATTTTGGCGAGGCATTTTCACAGGGCTCCCTTGACCTCTGACCTCCAGATATCTAAATGAAATGTCACAAAACTCACATACTGTAAAGTCTGCAGAGTTCAACTTTATTTTGTGTTCATGCTTGTTAAATCCCCATTATAAAAAGGTACATGAATGTATCTGCTTTTATCTAAAGATTAATACTTTTAATAATGCAGCAGATTAGAGGGAACCTTGTTCAACTGTAGAATCTCTTTTATATTCAAACTAAGTTGGTTTTGCAACTGAAATATGAAGAATCAAGAATCAACAATGGGATCAGAAATTTAATCAAATCGGGATCGTGTGAATCAGAATTTAATCGATTCAAGATATCAGCAGCGATTCCTAGCCCTGATTGTGACAGCCAGAGCTCCAGCTGAGGCTCATGGGTACTGTAGTTCTAATAAAGAGGATGGTCTGTCAGATGTGTGGGATCAAAGTGTGGTCACTGTGAAGCTTCAGGACATTTCCTGTGTGTTGTTTCTGTGTGTTTCTATGGAGCGTCACATCTGTGGAACTGATTGTTCTGTGTCTACACAGGTTGGTTATGGGTTGATTATTTTCCCTAAATGGTGTCTGAACCAATACTTTAATATCAGCAACATTAAAAAACCTGTTTATTGATGAGGCCTTATGGTCAGACGAAGAAGTTCCCTTCACCGGCAATTTCCACTGGATGCGGAACGTCTGCAGAACGTCTCCGGAGTCATCAGGTTTCCATTAAAGTCAGTGTGTGTGTTTCCACAGACTGCGGAACGTCTGCGTCCCGACTCCGTCCCAGTTCCGTCAGTCCCCAGCCCTCCGCAGCAGATAGGCAGAACTTCTATTTTTGACGGACGCCGGAGAGCTCCGCAGCAACTCAGCACACGGCAGATAGTGCGGGACAGGAAGTCGAGCACAGAAACAAAATAAATATCCGGTTAATTTTCAAAATAAAATACACCGTGCTCACGGCGGATCATATTTCCTGCACTACACCTTAAAACACAGCACAGCGTCGTTTCCCCTCTACTCCTCTGGATGGAAACCAACTATTGTTGGTTTTGTGGTTCTATTCTACGTGAATTCGCGAGATCTCGTGGGTCCTCGTGACTACAGCTGTCAGTCACGGCCGCAGCCGTTCCGCAACAAATCCGGACCTGGTGGGTATTGACGGACGGCGGAGCACGCAGCAGACACGCAGCGGAGCCGGTCCGCAGACGTTACGCATGCTGTGGAAACAGAGTGGAAACATCATCTTTAATGGAGCCATCAGAGACACACAGACACACAATCACACTCTTTTTCCTACTTTAGTTCTGTCAAACTTCATCCTGAGAGGCCATGTGCTGGATGGGAGGAATGTCTGGCAAACCAAGATGGTCGCCAGCCTAAAACAACACCCAGGTCAGCATCAGTGAGAGCCAGCTGCCAGCAATCCAGCAGGTGACAGGAGTTTAAAGTGCCCATATTATGAAAAAAACACTTTTTCTGGGATTTGGGGTGATATTTTGTGTCTCTGGTGCTTCCACATACATACAAACTTTGAAAAAAATCCAGTGAGTGAGATACAGTTTCTGAATGTTTCCGCGCCTTCAGTCTCCGGGTGAGCTGTTTAAAATCGAAACGAGCTGGCTAACCGCAACTGTTAGCTCGTAGCGTTAGCATGTTAACGCTAGCATGCTAACGCTAGCATGCTAACGCTAGCATGCTAACGCTAGCATGCTAACGCTAGCATGCTACCTCGTTCTCAATAGCAAAGCACTGCTACAACACACACAAGTTCACCATAATCTACAAAAGAACTACTTACATGAGCGCCCTCATTTAGAAGTCTCCCAGCTAATCCTGCCTTGTAACTGACCGAAGTTGAAGAAACAGGCTTTCTTTTACTGTCTCTAGAGTTAGCTAGCTGACATGATCTACATCTGAGCTACTGCACATGTGCGAATGCAATCTGTAGCTAAAACAGAGACCAGGTGAAAAGAGGATCTACAGCAGTGAGAGAGAGCTGTGCAGTACAACAAAAATATGGTTTTTTTTTATTAAACCATGTAAACCTTTTCTGGTACAACCTTAAAATACAATTATGAACCTGAAAATGAGTATAATATGGGTGCTTTAATAAGTCAAAGACAGAGACAGATATGTAGTGCTTTCATTTAGTTGTTTCATGTTCACACACACAGTTAAGAAAAATGATGCATTGGTCCAAGCAGCAGGTAAAACATTACATGAGTGGTTTAATTCTGCACTCAGATTACATCAGTGTTGGTGACGTGGACTAAATGAGATGTATTCCAGTAAAGCTCCGCCTCTTCCTGTATGCAGATCCAACCTGAGGACAGCACATGTGAGGATCAGAGCAGAGAGCAGACAGACGGGAAGACGGACGCAGAGAGACCCTCCACCTGGACATGGACCACCTGATGCTGCTGCTGCTGCTGTGGAGCTCAGGTACCACTCTGCTTTAAACATCGTCTCTTCTTATCATTTATTGATTCTTTATTTCCTCTCAGACACACAAAGTGCCTCGTGGCTTTATAACACACCAACGTTTCAGTTGTAGTGTTAAAACATTTCATATTCACATTCACATATCGATCTGTAAATCAGAGACAGAGAAAGAAAAGACAAAAAGGGAAAATGGATTTAGTCAAATCATTAGAATCCTTCAGATTTTCATCAAATCAAACCACGTTTCTGATTCTATTTTTAGTCTGTTGTTATTTCTGGAACATCCAACCTTAACCCTAATTATTTAACAAAACACTGAACTCATAACTTTACTCATCATCAGAACCAGACAGAATCTGCAGATTGTTTAAGAGTTATCAGAGATAATGCAGAATGAATGTCTGAAGAATTTAGCAGAGTGTTTTTCTCTTCGTGTGGAGATTTAATATTTGGAGTCTTGTTTTTATGTTTTAAATGTGTTTAAGTCTGTGGAAAACTCTGCGCAAACAGACTCTGTGATCCTGTTGATAATCAGTAATCATCTGTGTGGTTTTTATCGATAAGCGGGAAATTGTGCAGAAAGTTTAGCGGTGACTCCTCATGACAGCTTTACAGGAAGTGCTGCAGCATGTGGTCAGTGTTACTGAGTGAGAGTTGATCAGGTTGATATCTGTGTTTCCTGTTCTCTCTCCTGCAGCCGTATCACAGCTGATTGATATCTGAATATTAACGCTAAGGCTGGTGACAGACTGGATGCAGGGCGTGAGCGTGGCGTGAGCGTGGCGTGTCGGCTGCGTGGCGGCTGCGTGGATTTTTCTGTCTTTTTTCGATGTCTTTACACACCAGAAAAGTGTCTGACGCGGCGCTGCTGCTAGCCTTGTCTGTACACATGGATGTTTCCCATTGATGAAATGAAATACCATGTTAAACATCAATAGGCAATAGGAAATGTTAAAGGAGAGGACGTCTGCTCCCAACCAGTAAAAGAAAACATGAGAACATGTTTATGACAGAATACAAACTAAACACATATATACTGGTGTTACACAGAGAAATGCAGTACTAGTACCACTTTAACACGGTACTTTAAGGTAATATCTATAGATATAGTATGTATATATATATATATATATATATATATATATATAGTGTCTGTGTGTGTGTGTCTCTGTGTGTGTGTCTGGCTGTGTGTGTGTCTCTGTGTGTGTGTCTGTCTGTGTGTCGCTTTGTGTTATGTGTGTGTTTGTGTTTGTGTGTGTTTGTGTTTCTGTGTGTGTGTGTGTGTCTCTCTGTGTGTATCTGTGTGTCTGTGTTTGTGTGTGTCTCTCTGTGTGTTTGTGTGTTTGTCTGTGTGTGTGTGTGAGTTCGTAAGTGTGTGTGTGTGTCTCACTGTGTGTGTTTGCGTGTGTGTTTGTTTGTGTGTGTGTGTGTGTGTGTCCGCCTGTGTGTTTGTCTCTGTGTGTGGTTGTTTGTGTATTTGTCTGTGTGTTTGTGTGTGTGTCTCTGTATGTGTGTGTTATGTGTGTGTTTCTGTGTTTCTGTGTGTCTGTGTGTGCATGTGTGTGTGTGTGTGTGTGTGTGTGTGAGCATGTGTGTGGTTGTCTCTGTGTGTGTATGTGTGTTTCTGGGTTTCTGTGTGTCTGTGTGTGCGTGTGTCTGTGTGTGAGTGTGTGTATGTGTGTGTGTATATGTGTGTGAGTATGTGTATATGTGTATGAGTGTCTGTTTGTGTGTGTGTCTCTGTTTGTGTGTGTGTGTGTCTCTGTTTGTGTGTGTTATGTGTGTGTTTGTGTGTTTGTGTGTGTCTGTGCGTCTCTCTGTGTGTATCTGTGTGTGTGTGTGTGTATCTGTGTGTGTGTGTATCTGTGTGTGTGTGTGTGTGTGTCTGTGTTTGTGTGTGTGTGTGTCTCTGCGTGTATCTGTGTGCTACAACATTCACTTCAGGCTTACATTCACTTCAGACTCAGAGGCTAACGTTAGTAGCAGCATGCTGCTTGTGGTGTTGTGGCCTGCCAGAATACCTGTTCTAATAAACCGTGAAAGTGCCGTGGCCACACCACTGTGGAAGTAACCCCTAACGTCATTTGTCTGGTTGTTTACCCTCTCCCTCACTCAAGCTGACTGGAGCTAACCGCTAACCTGAGCTAATTACATTGGGCCACCAGCACTAAATTCAAGTTTAGAAACACTACACACGTTAGATATAGCTAAGCGGCGCCCTGCTGGATAAACAGCAAACCGACCTGGGTCATAAAGCTAACGTTAGCTGGCTAGCTAAGTTTAATAGCAAACATGCATCACAAACACAAAGTACAATCATGCTCAACATGAAAATATTACAAAACAGGTTCGAGTGAAAGAAAATGTCCTCCTACCTTTTCCAAATCAATTTTTCAATTCAATTTTATTTATAGTATCAAATCATAACAAAAGTTATCTCAAGACACTTTACAGATAGAGTAGGTCTAGACCACACTCTATAATTTACAAAGCCCCAACAATTCCAATAATTCCCCCAAGAGCAAGCATTAGCAGTGGCTATTGCGACAGTGGCGAGGAGAAACTCCCTTTTAGGAAGAAACCTCGGCAGACCCAGACTCTTGGTAGGCGGTGTCTGACGGTGCTGGTTGGGGTTATGATGAACAGTGGCGTAATAGTCACATTAAAGATAATGGAACTGTGACTACAATGAAAGTCGTAGTAGTTCATTTCTTAGCCGGGCACAGCAGGGCGTTACAGGATGTAACGTGGCCCAGCAGAGCATGGGTGACGCAGTGGACGCAGCAGGACGCGGCAGGATGTAGCCGGACATTGCATCCCTGCAAGAAGAAACATAAGGACTCCTGGGAGTTAACTCCCAGAGCTAGGTTAGTAACAAGCTTTTCTGGGACAGGATGCACATAAAAGGAAAAAAAAAGAAAAGAGAGAGCAGCTCATTGTGTCATAAGAAGGAAGGAACTTCCCCGGCAGTATAAAATAATAATGAATGACTAAGAGAGGTAGGTTAAAGAGAGGTGCCTGGTCGGGCTAGAACTCTCCCCAACCGGGCTAGAACTCTCCCCAACCGGATCGGGCTGTACTGGCCTGCCTCCCTCTACTCTTGCTATATTATTGAATATATGATAGGTAAATCTGATGACTATAAAGAGAAGCAGAGAAAAGCAGGGGTGCTGTATCTGCAGCTATACACCCTGCCCCACCAGGCTAGGCGTACACTGCAACTAATCACTCCTTAACTATAAGTTTTATCAAAGAGGAGAGTTTTCAGTTTAGTCTTAAATGCGGTGATGGTGTCTGCCCCCCGAACCCAGACTGGGAGCTGGTTCCACGGGAGAGGAGCCTGATAGCTAAAGGCTCTGGCTCCCATTCTACTTTTAGAGACTCTGCATTCTGGGAGCACAGTGCTCTAGTGGGACAATAAGGTACTAAGAGCTCCTCAAGATATGAAGGTGCTTGACCATTTAGGGCTTTGTAGGTCAAGAGGAGGATTTTAAATTAAATCCTGGATTTTACAGGAAGTCAATGCAGAGATGCTAATACAGGAGAAATATGATCTCTTTTCTTAGTTTTTGTCAGAACAGGCGCTGCAGCATTCTGGATCAGCTGGAGAGTCTAAAGGGTTTTATTTGAGAATCCTGATAATAGGGAATTACAATAGTGCAGCCTGGAAGTAACGAATGACTAGTTTTTCTGCATCGTTTTGAGACAGGATGTTCCTAATTTTAGCAATTTTACGAAGGTGAAAAAAAGCTGTTCTTGAGGTTTGTTTTAAGTGGGCATTAAAGGATATATCCTGATCAAAATAACTCCTAGATTTCTAACAGTAGTGCTGGAGGCCAGGGCAATACCATCCAGAGTAGCTATATCTTCGGATAATGAGGTTCGGAGGTGTTTAGGGCCCAGCACAATAACTTCAGTTTTGTTAGAGTTTAACATCAGAAAATTGTAGGTCATCCATGATTTTATATCTTTAACGCATACTTGAAATTTAGCTAACTGACTGGTTTCGTCTGGCTTGATTGATAAGTATAATTGGGTGTCATCCGCATAACGGTGAAAGTTAAGTGAGTGTTTCCTAATAATGTTACCAAGAGAAAGCATATACAGTGCCTTGCGAAAGTATTCGGCCCCCTTGAACTTTTCGACCTTTTGCCACATTTCAGGCCTCAAACATAAAGATATAAAACTGTAATTTTTTGTGAAGAATCAACAACAAGTGGGACACAATCATGAAGTGGAACGGAATTTATTGGATATTTCAAACCTTTTAAACAAATACAAAACTGAAATATTGGGCGTGCAAAATTATTCAGCCCCCTTAAGTTAATACTTTGTAGCGCCACCTTTTGCTGCGATTACAAGCTGTAAGTCGCTAGCGGTATGTCTATCAGTTTTGCACATCGAGAGACTGACATTTTTGCCCATTCCTCCTTGCAAAACAGCTCGAGCTCAGTGAGGTTGGATGGAGAGCGTTTGTGAACAGCAGTTTTCAGTTCTTTCAACAGATTCTCGATTGGATTCAGGTCTGGACTTTGACTTGGCCATTCTAACACCTGGATATGTTTATTTGTGAACCATTCCATTGTAGATTTTGCTTTATGTTTTGGATCATTGTCTTGTTGGAAGACAAATCTCCATCCCAGTCTCAGGTCTTTTGCAGACTCCATCAGGTTTTCTTCCAGAATGGTCCTGTATTTGGCTCCATCCATCTTCCCATCAATTTTAACCATCTTCCCTGTCCCTGCTGAAGAAAAGCAGGCCCAAACCATGATGCTGCCACCACCATGTTTGACAGTGGGGATGGTGTGTTCCGGAGTGATGAGCTGTGTTGCTTTTTCGCCAAACATAACGTTTTGCATTGTTGCCAAAAAGTTTGATTTTGGTTTCATCTGACCACAGCACCTTCTTCCACATGTTTGGTGTGTCTCCCAGGTGGCTTTGGCAAACTTTAAACGACACTTTTTATGGATATCTTTAAGTAATGGCTTTCTTCTTGCCACTCTTCCATAAAGGCCAGATTTGTGCAGTATACTACATTGTTGTCCTATGGTCAGAGTCTCCCACCTCAGCTGTAGATCTCTGCAGTTCATCCAGAGTGATCATGGGCCTCTTGGCTGCATCTCTGATCAGTCTTCTCATTGTATGAGCTGAAAGTTTAGAGGGACGGCCGGGTCTTCGTAGATTTGTAGTGGTCTGATACTCCTTCCATTTCAATATTATCACTTGCACAGTGCTCCTTGGGATGTTTAAAGCTTGGGAAATCTTTTTGTATCCAAATCCGGCTTTAAACTTCTCCACAACAGTATCTCGGACCTGCCTGGTGTGTTCCTTGTTCTTCATGATGCTCTCTGCGCTTTACACGGACCTCTGAGACTATCACAGAGCAGGTGCATTTATACAGGGACATATGATTACACACAGCTGGATTCTATTTATCATCATTAGTCATTTAGGTCAACATTGGATCATTCAGAGATCCTCACTGAACTTCTGCAGAGAGTTTGCTGCACTGAAAGTAAAGGGGCTGAATAATTTTGCACCGCCCCCTTTTTCAGTTTTTTATTTGTTAAAAAAGTTTGAAATAGCCAATGAATTTCGTTCCACTTCATAATTGGGACCCACTTGTTGTTGATTCTTCACAAAAAATTACAGTTTTATATCTTTATGTTTGAGGCCTGAAATGTGGCAAAAGGTCGAAACGTTCAAGGGGGCCGAATACTTTCGCAAGGCACTGTATAAGGAGAATAGAATTGGTCCAAGCACTGAGCCTTGTGGAACGCCATGGCTAACTTTAACGTACCTGGAGGATTTATTGTTAACATTAACTAATTGAGATCGGTCAGAGAAATAGGATTTAAACCAGCTTAGAGCTATTCCTTTAATGCCAACTAAATGTTCCAATCTCTGTAACAGGATGGTATGGTCAATAATGTCAAATGCAGCACTAAGATCTAGTAAAACAAGAATGGAGACAAGACCTTTGTCTGCAGCAGTTAAAAGGTCGTTAGTAATTTTCACTAGTGCCGTCTCTGTGCTATAATGCTGATGCTTTCTAAATCCTGACTGAAAGTCCTCAAATAAGCTATTGCTATGTAGAAAATCACATAACTGATTAGCAACCACCTTCTCAAGGATCTTGGATAGAAAGGGAAGGTTAGATATAGGTCTATAGTTTGCTAAGACCTCAGGATCCAGGGTGGGTTTTTTCAGGAGAGGTTTTATCACAGCTACTTTAAATGACTGCGGTACATAACCTGTTAATAAGGACATATTGATTATATCTAGTAACAAAGTGTTAACCACGGGTAAGGCTTCTTTAAGTAGCCTCCTTGGGATGGGGTCTAACAGACAGGTAGATGGCTTTGCTGAAGAGACCTTTAACATTAATTGTTGAGGGTTTATAGGATAAAAGCAGTATATGTCAGGTCTAGTCGTTCTTTCTAGCAGTCATTTAAAGGTGAACCGTTAGAGGTTGAGGGCAAGAGGTGATGAATAGTATCTCTAATTGTTTTTATTTTATCATTAAAGAAGCTCATGAAGTCATCACTACTCAGAGCTATCGGAATAGAAGACTCAGTAGAGCTGTGGCTCTCTGTCAGCCTGGCTACAGTGCTGAAAAGAAACCTTGGGTTGTTCTTATTTTCTTTTATCAGTGATGAATAATAGTCTGATCTGGCCTTTCTTAGAGCCTTCCTATAGGTTTTCAGACTGTCTTGCCAATCTAAATGAGATTCTTCCAGTTTGGTGGAATGCCATTTACTTTCAAGTTTTTGTGAGATTTGCCTCAGTTTACGAGTTTGGGAGTTATACCAAGGTGCTAGTTTCTTTTGCTTCATCGTCTTCTTTTTGAGGGGAGCAACAGAGTCGAAAGTAGTCCGTAGGCAGGCCGTAGCACCATCTACACAATTATCAATTTGAGACGGACTAAAGTTTACATAAAGGTCCTCTGTTTTATTAAAGCACGCAATGAGTTTAGTGCTGTTGGAATAGCTTCCTTAAATTTAGCTATAGCACTATCAGATAGGCATCTAGTGTAGAAGCTTTTATCTAATTTAGTATAGTCAGGTAGTAAGAATTCGAAAGTTATTAAAGAATGATCTGATAATACCGAATTCTGCGGAAATATTATTAAATCCTCAATTTCAATCTTCAATTTTGATGCCATATGCCAGCACAAGGTTGAGGGTCTGGTTAAAACAGTGTGTGGCCTCATGAACACTCTGACTGAAACCAATTGAATGTAGTAGTGAGTTGAAAGCAGTACTAAGGCTATTGCTGCCAACGTCCTCAAAAGTACTTTGTCTGATTTAAGGACTACACATGATAAAAATTCTGAGAATTCCGATAAAAAATCAGAATATGGACCTGATGCTTGGTAGACAATAACAAATATAATTGGCTGTACTGTTTTCCATGTTGGATGTTGAAGATTAAGAACAAGGCTTTCAAAAGAGTTATAATTTAGTTTAGGTTTAGGATTAATTAACAGGCTTGAATCAAATATGGCCGCAACTCCCCCTCCTCGGCCTGAGCCTCTAGGAATTTGAGTATTAATATGACTGGGAGGAGTCGCTTCATTTAGACTAACATATTCTTCATGGCCCAGCCAGGTTTCAGTAAGACAGAATAGATCAATTTGATTATCGGATATCAATTCGTTTACTAGTACTGCTTTAGAAGACAGAGATTTGATTTTTAGTAGTCCACATCTAATTTTCCTATCCTTTTCTATCATTGCAGTGGTAGTTTTAATTCCAATGAGGTTATTAAGTATTGCCCCTCTTTTGGTTACCTTTGATCTAACTGATCTGAGTCAAGGAACAGACACCATCTAATTTTTTGGGACAGGCTGTGGCTGATGTGAACTGGATGCTATGTTTGCAGTCAATTTCTTATTACTTAGGGGATTCACCACTTTGTATGGTCTATTGTTGATTATAACTGGAATAGTACTAGTACTACATGTTATCCTGCAGAAAACATTTTCAGATTCATCCACTTGTAAATTGCCATTAAGATCAATACCTGGGGGGCATGAATCTGTGATATTTTGAACAGAATGTCAATACTTGCCTTTCAGTGTGGTCGTTATGTTGTCAGATAGCAGCCTGGCTCCATGTCGGTTTGGGTGGAGACCATCATGCTTCAGCAGGCTGGGCCTTTCCCAGAACAAGTTGAAGTTGTTGACATAGGGAATGCTCAGGGAAGTGCAGAGTGGTTCCAGCCAGGTGTGGAGCCAGAACAGTCTGGACCATCTCTCAGCACCCTTCCTGTAGTTAGGTAGAGGCCCAGAGATGACGATCCATTTTCCTGTGCCCATCAGGGTGGTGATGAGAGTGGTGAAGTCTCTCCGGAGTGCTGTTGACCGTTCCTGACTGTGTGGATGGACCAGGAAGAGCTGCGTGGGGACGTGGCAGAGAAGGGTTTCCACAGAGCAAAGGGAACTCCTCATCATTCATCAGAATGGTGTAGCGATTTTCCAGTCGTTGAGGTTGGGCTGGGCCTGAGCATTGTCCTGACTGCCTGCTGTGGTGCTTGCTTATCCGCCATGGCTCAGGCTGGTGTGGAGTGGAGCTGGTCAGCAGAGCTGGCTGGGTCCTCAGCAGAAGCCGAGGAGAGACAACAGGGACAGAGGTTGTATTAGTGCGTGGTGGGGTGAGAGTAGTGCAGGGCAGAGTGGAATCAAGACATCCGACATTAGTGTGTGTGTGAGGCGAACTTCCAATGATAATGGTGTCGAGGAACTGTTCACTTGCCTTGATCTGGTGGAGAGTCGATATTCTGGCTTCAAGTTCCACTATCTTCTGGCTGAACAGGAGGCATGAGTCACAGCCAGGTGTACAGCTGAGTGGGGGCATCGTGTAGCTTGCTAGTTTAGCTAGTAGCAACGTTGACGGAGGTCCTCTCCTAAAAAATTATCCCTCTTCACTTGCACTTCACAAGTCGAAATACAATGCAGGTGCTGCTGCTTGTGTTAGCAAGCTGTGGATAGTGCGTCACTGCTGCCAAAATATAGAATAGAATTCCGAGGAGGCAAAAACAACAACAACAAATAGCTAGACATTAGCTAACGGAGTGGAGGAAAGTTTTACAAACAACGGAGAAACTGCGGCCAGACAGGTTCGGTTAAAATACAGCTAATACGGTGTGAAAAGTGACTGTATTTTGTTGTAGAGGACTTCAATCGCAGGATGTTAAGCGTTAAGCAGCTGCCGTTGTCTGCAACAAGAAACAGGAAGTCGGGCGGAATCAGACACCAAACACCAACTGCAACTTTTCCGACAGAATTACCGAAATTAACCGAAGGCGTGGTCAAGTCAGGAGTTCAAAGCAATATTTGAAAATAACATTTTAACCTAACAAAGACATGTATTTTAAGTAAACTGAACATTAAACAACTATTTAAAGTGCACAACCCCCCTGATTCAGTTTTTTGAGTGCAAAATAAAACAAGATTCAGGCCCAGATGAAAAGAGAGGGGGGCTAAGGATAGGCAGAGGTGAAGTGGTGGGTCTTGAGGCGAAACTGGAAGGTTGTGAGGAGCCTTGGTTGGTAGGGGTAGAGGAGACCGGCTGAAGTGGATCTGAGGGATCGTGAGGGTTGGTAGGGGAGAGGAGACCGGCTGAGGTGGATCTGAGGGATCGTGAGGGTTGGTAGGGGGAGAGGAGACCGGCTGAGGTGGGTCTGAGGGACCGTGATGGTTGGTAGGGGGAGAGGAGGTCAGCTGAGGTGGATCTGAGGGACCGTGAGGGGTGGTAGGGGGAGAGGAGACCAGCTGAGGTGGATCTGAGGGACCAGGAGGGTTGGTAGGGGGAGAGGAGACCAGCTGAGCTGGATCTGAGGGACAGTAAAGGTTGGTAGGGGGAGAGGAAACTGGCAGAGGTGGATCTGAGGGACCGTGAGGGTTGGTAGGGGAGAGGAGACCAGCTGAGGTGGATCTGAGGGACCAGGAGGGTTGGTAGGGGAGAGGAGACCAGCTGAGGTGGATCTGATCGACCGTGAGGGTTGGTAGGGGGAGAGTAGACCAGCTGAGCTGTATCTGAGGGACCGTGAGGGTTGGTAGGGGGAGAGGAGGTCAGTGAGGTGGATCTGAGGGACCGTGAGGGTTGGTAGGGGAGAGGAGACTAGCTGAGGTGGATCTGAGGGACCAGGAGGGTTGGTAGGGGGAGAGTAGACCAGCTGAGCTGGATCTTTTATTTATTTTATTTTATTTTATTAGTTTATTTGTCAGGGACCATGCACAGTTCAAGCCCTGTACCAGAGTTAGCTATACAGCTAATTTACATCTCTGGTCCCTGAGCAAGGGAGATAAAAAGACAATATAGACAATACAGACAATACTATCAAAAACAGATAAAAACTCAACAACAACATGTGACAAGCATTACTCATACATAAACCAAAATACAAATATACATTCCATATTATAAAAAGGTCAATGATCACATAATTGATTTGCCTTCAGCCAAGTCTTTAAGGACATTTTAAAACTGCTAAGACTTGCACAATTTCTAATATGAAGTGGAATTAAGTTCCACTTTTCTACTACAGTAAATGAAAAAGCTGATTGACCAAATTTAGTCTTCCTAAATTGAGTGTAACAGTCACCTCTTACAGAAGCCCTGGTGACCCTCACATTATCTCTGCGAAATGAAACACATTGCTTGAGTGGGGGTGGTGCAAGATCATGGGTCAATTTATACATCAGGCACATGTCTGCAAAACAGAGAAAACTGTCAAAGGTTAATAGGTTGTATTTTTTTATGATAGTACAGTGGTGGTAGTTTCTTGGTTTTTTGTCAAGAACTTTCAGAGCTTGTTTGTAAAGGGTACACAAAGGTTTTAGCATAGTCCCACCGGCCTGGGACCAGCTTGTAGAACAGTAAGATAAATGTGAGAAGATCATTGAATGCAAAAACAGTTTAGCCGCGGCTATTGGTAACTGGTGTCTTATATGTCTAAAATTTCCTAAACTAGCTCTGACACAATTGGAGATCTTTTTTATGTGTTTTTTAAAACTTAAGTTAGAATCAATAATTATGCCCAGATACTTGAAATTATCAACAATATGTATCACCTCTCCCATAATACAGATATTGGGCTGATGTTGTATAACATTCCTCTTGATAGAGAAATACATGCCCACTGTTTTGCTTACATTAAGAGTAAGACAACTAAGAGTTAACCAATCTGATACTTTGGTTAGAGCTGCAGTAAGTTTTGCTGCAGCTTGTTCTCTGGTTTTTGCATGGGTATAGATAACTGTATCGTCTGCGTACATTTGGATGTGGACTTCTGGGCAAATCAATGGTAGGTCATTAATATATAAACTAAATAAAATTGGTCCTAAAATAGATCCCTGAGGGACTCCAGTAGTGCAGTTAGCAAAGGAGGAGCATCTATCATTAATCCTGGTGCACTGCTTTCTAGAATCTAAATAAGACTCCATCCATGTCAGAGCACTGGGAGAGAAATTAATCTTTGACAGTTTGGATAACAAAACATTATGATTCACTGTATCAAATGCCTTCTTAAAATCGAGAAAAACAGCACCAACAACCCCTCCATTGTCAAGGCTGGATTTTATTTGCTCAATAAAATAACAATTAGCTGTTTCTGTGGCATGATGTTTCCTAAATCCAAACTGCATGGGATGCAGTGGAAAATGGCCTTGATTTAAATAGGCTAGCAACTGGTCACAGACTATCCTTTCCGTTACTTTGGAAACAACAGGGAGGATACTAATAGGTCTATAGTTTGTTATATTATTTGCATCTCCAGCCTTAAAAATAGGGGTTATTACAGCTGATTTCCAGGCATTGGGAAAAAAACTTTGTTTAATGGATACATTTACCAGATGAGCAATTGGAGTACAAAAGATACTTTTATACTTCTTCAGAAATGCACAATCACAAGAAAAAACATCTTTAGCCTAAGATTTTTATTATGGAAGAATCTGGCACTTCAGAGATGCTAAACAGTGGAAGATTATCATTTGATGGTGTAATGACCTTCCCTCTTAGACCAAAGCCTTGTGCCAAATCTTGAACTGAATCTATAAAATAACTATTAAACATAGAAGAAATTTGATCTTTGTCTTTAGTTAAGGCTCCATGTACTTGTAATTCAAACTCTTTATATCTTTTTTTGGTGTTCTTTAAAGCTCTATTAATGTTTTCCCA
The DNA here is from genome assembly GCF_010015445.1 of Perca fluviatilis. NCBI lineage: Eukaryota > Metazoa > Chordata > Actinopteri > Perciformes > Percidae > Perca > Perca fluviatilis. The sequence continues at coordinate 43,049,475 of NC_053117.1, read as the reverse complement.
AGTTTGCCTACTGTTCCCTTTAGAATCATTTATAATATCAATAAAAAACTTAGCTTTTGCCTTTCTCAATTCATTTACAACTTTATTACGTAACTGTTTAAAGGTTCTCCTATGATGGGCTAACCCTGACTTAATTGCAGTTTTTAGTGCATGATCCCTCTGCTTCATTAGAATCCATACTTGTTCATTAAGCCAGGGCAGATTTTGCTTTTTTCCAGAGTGTGTAACACTTTTACTGAACTCATTTTTAACACTATTAACCTTGGTCATTAAGCTCCTAGAAGCAACCTCTAAGTCCTCTGTGGACAGGATCTCACTCCAAGTTAGTTGGTTCAACTGGTTTTCAAATTCTTTGGTATAATATTTAAAACTTTATTACTTTCTTGCTGGTATACAAACCTTTGTTTTGTTAGTTTCCGTGATACCATTGTCAGATTATGATCCGATAGCCCTGTCAAAAAATGGAATGTTTTAGTTATCCTTTCTGGTTTATTACTAAATATGAGATCAATCTGTGTCTGAGATGATGGGGTGATTCTGGTGGGACCTTTTATCAGTTGTATTAGGTCACATTGACTTGTTATATCTTTAGGTTTTTTCCTTTTTGACTTCTCAGTCCAATTAATGTTTAAGTCTCCAACCAAAATCAACTCTTTGTTCCTGTCAAATTTTTTCAAAATATTTCTCAGGTGTTCATAAAACATACTATTTGATGATGGGGGTCTATATATACAAATAACAGTGAATGACATGCTGGTGGATAAAATCATTCTTACTGCCATACATTCAATATCCATACAGTTTAATTCAATTTCATTGCAGTTTATACAGTCTTTCACATACATCAGTAGTCCACCTCCTCTGCCAGTATTTCAATCTTTTCTAAAAATAGTATACCCTGGTACTAGGTATGCTGTGTCAGGTGATGAGACTGTCAGCCATGACAAAGGAAATCCAGATTTGAGTCCATAAGTAGTTTTTCGAGTTGATCCGTCTTTGAAGCAACGCTTCTAATGTTTAAATGTCCCCTGAGTAACCCTTTAGGTTTTGCGCGCGGGTCCCATAAAACTTTTCCGTGATTTGTTGTTTGAGACAGCAGCAAGGTGCGTTGTTTATGAATGGGTAATTTATCACGCACTTTTGGGATAGTTGGAAGCGTATTTGCCGTAACCGACAGAATAGAGCACGCTGGATTACTTCGTGGGGACATCTCAGTCAAGGAATGGCGTAGTTTAAAATCGACAGTGGGCCCACACCCGTCGCTATAGGGGGCCGGGCCCGCCCCCAAAAATGCTTGTGCCCCCCCACTTGAGGCACAGACCTCTTAAAAAAATTACTTTAATTTTATATTATCACAGTTGCTAATTTTGTGTTGCATTAATGTTGCATTCTTTATCATTAAAACATTAAAAATATAAATAAACAATGGTGTGATTTTTGTTTGATTGATGGGAATCTACACTGCAACAGCCTATCACGGCCTTACTAAAAAGAAAGTTAGGCTACGACGTGACGTAGCCTACGTCAGTGTAGCTGCTCAACAGTTACCGCGCATTTTTGAAAGCTGGATGAGTTTTCGCCGGCTTACTCGCTTCAGTTCGTCATGGTAAGTGGTTGAAAAGCCCACCAACATTCTCCTCTGCCAAACTGGATACGACACCGACGCCTCCTGATGTTCGTTGGAGAAGGAGCCCCTGGACGACAGTCTGAGCCTGATGCTAGTAGCTCCGTGGAGCCCGACCCTGGGCCTGGCAGGACCTGCAGTCCAAGTGCAACTGTGACTGGGGCAGCATTTGGGCCACAACTAACTGTTGAATCAGGGGGTGTGACGGACAAACCCAAACAGGTTGTGTTGAGGAAATATCCAGTCAAAATGTTTGGTTAAAAAAAGTTCCTCGGGGTGTGTTTAAAAAAGGGGGTGGGCTTGGGGGGGCTCTTTCGGTGGAAAAAAGGACTCCGCATTTTGTTATGCCTGCAGGAAATTCACATTTGTATCATCGGACGCGACCTTCTTCATTAAGGGGTTTAAGATTTACAGACAAGGGCTTAAATAAGCATGCAGCTTCAAATGACAGGAGGGACTGGAGAGAGGACATGCTGCCTCCACTCAAAGTACCGGTAGGTTCAAAGTCTGTGTGTGTGTGTGTGTGTGTGTGTGTGTGTGTGTGTGTGTGTGTGTGTGTGTGTGTGTGTGTGTGTGTGCGCGCGCGTGCGTGCGTGTGTGTCTCATGGCACATGCATAGCAATGCATATCCTTCTGTTGACTGCTTTAAAATGCAATGTTTGAGAGATGCTTCTGGTGTTACATCTAATATGTTGTATAGTCAAGTGTTTTATGGATATTCATAACATTGCTTCTATGTAATGTGTTGTAGGCTATATAGGCTACCTGGTCATATTGCTGTTGGTTATGTTTAACGTGATGATTACGTGCGAATAGTATAACAAGAGTATATGATTATTATAAATATATGTACTGTACGCTAATAATAATTGTGCCCTCCCATGTATTTCATATGCCCCCCTTAAGACTGAGGTCTGGCGACGGGTCTGAGTGGGCCTACCTTTTCCAGTAGATGCAGTGGCGAGTTGTAGGCCACCACTACAGCTGGAGTTTGGCCCAGGATTTTGGTGGACATCGCCTGCGAGTAGGAGAGTGATAACAAGATAGCCGACTGACCTCCTCAGCTGTTGAGTGGATCTGATGGACCGTGAGGGTTGGTAGGGGGAGAGGAGACCGGCTGAGCTGTATCTGATGGACCGTGAGGGTTGGTAGGGGGAGAGGAGACCGGCTGAGCTGTATCTGATGGACCGTGAGGGTTGGTAGGGGGAGAGTAGACCAGCTGAGCTGTATCTGATGGACCGTGAGGGTTGGTACTGGGAGAGGAGACCGGCTGAGCTGTATCTGATGGACCGTGAGGGTTGGTACTGGGAGAGGAGACCGGCTGAGCTGTATCTGATGGACCGTGAGGGTTGGTACTGGGAGAGGAGACCGGCTGAGCTGTATCTGATGGACCGTGAGGGTTGGTAGGGGGAGAGTAGACCAGCTGAGCTGTATCTGATGGACCGTGAGGGTTGGTACTGGGAGAGGAGACCGGCTGAGCTGTATCTGATGGACCGTGAGGGTTGGTAGGGGGAGAGTAGACCGGCTGAGCTGTATCTGATGGACCGTGAGGGTTGGTAGGGGGAGAGTAGACCGGCTGAGCTGTATCTGATGGACCGTGAGGGTTGGTAGGGGAGAGGAGACCGGCTGAGCTGTATCTGATGGACCGTGAGGGTTGGTAGGGGGAGAGGAGACCGGCTGAGCTGTATCTGATGGACCGTGAGGGTTGGTAGGGGGAGAGGAGACCGGCTGAGCTGTATCTGATGGACCGTGAGGGTTGGTAGGGGGAGAGTAGACCGGCTGAGCTGTATCTGATGGACCGTGAGGGTTGGTAGGGGGAGAGTAGACCGGCTGAGCTGTATCTGATGGACCGTGAGGGTTGGTACTGGGAGAGGAGACCGGCTGAGCTGTATCTGATGGACCGTGAGGGTTGGTACTGGGAGAGGAGACCGGCTGAGCTGTATCTGATGGACCGTGAGGGTTGGTACTGGGAGAGGAGACCGGCTGAGGTATGAGGGGGCCAGATGGTGGAGGGCTTTGTAGGTGAGGACCAGGATTTTGTAGGTGATCAGGTGGGAGATAGGAAGCCAGAGGAGTTGTTTTAGGACTGGCGTGATGTGGTGCCAGGATTTGGACCAGGTGATGAGTCGGGCGGCTGAGTTCTGGACCAGTTGTGTGTTAGTGTGTGTGTTTGTGTCTGTGTGTGTGTGTGTGTGTGTGTGTGTGTGTATGACTGTGTGTGTGTGTGAGTGTGAGTGTGTCTGTGTGTGTGTGTGTGTTAGTGTGTGTGTTTGTGTCTGTGTGTGTGTGTGTGTGTGTATGACTGTGTGTGTGTGTGTGTGAGTGTGTGATTGTGTCTCTCTGTGTGTGTGTATGTGTTTGTGTGTGTTTGTGTGTTTGTGTCTGTGTGTTTGTGTGTGTTTGTGTGTATGAATGTATGTGTGTGTGTGTATATGTGTGTGTGTCTGTGTGTTTGTGTCTCTGTGTGTATGTGTCTCAGTGTGTGTGTGTGAGTGTGTCTGTCCGCCTGTGTGTTTATCTGTGTGTGTGTGTGTGTGTGTGTGTGTGAGTGTTTGTTTGTTGTGTCTGTATGTTTGTGTGTTTCTGTGTGTGTATTTCTGTGTGTATCTGTGTTTGTGTGTGTCTATGTGTGTGTGTGTGTGTGTGTGTGTGTGTGTGTGTGTGTGTGTGTGTGTGTCTGTGTGTGTGTGTGTCTGTGTGTGTGTGTGTGTGAGAATGTGTATGTTTTTGTGTGTGTGTGTGTGTGTGTGTGTGTGTGTCTCTGTGTGTTTTTGTGTGTGTGTGTGTGTGTGTGTGTGTGTGTGTGTGTCTCTGTGTGTGTTTGTGTCTGTGTGTGTGTGTGTGTGTGTGTAGAATGTGTGAGTATGTGTTTTTTTGTGTGTGTGTGTGTGTGTGTGTGTGTGTGTGTGTGTGTGTGTGTGTGTGTGTGTGTCTCCGGATGGCTAAAAAGAGGTTTAACCAGCTTGCAAAGTACTGTGCTTATAGTACTTATACCCTTAAGAACTGAGTATTGTTCTACTAATACCCTTAAGAATGTTACGATTATGGACATTTCTGTTGCCTGTTTGTATATTTCTGTTGCCTGTTTGTATATTTCTGTTGCCTGTTTGTATATTTCTGTTCCCTTGTATGTATTTATCCTGTTTTGTACATTTCAGTTTACCCTGTTTTGACCGTGTTGTATTTTGTGTGTTTGTTTCCAATTTTTGTTCTGAATTGTGTTCCTGTCGTCTCTGTTATCCCTGGTGTTGTCTAGTGTTGTGTCAAGTGTCTGTGTTTAGGTGATGTCATGTTTTGTCTGTTTGTCCTGCTTCCTGTTTTATTTTGATAGTCTGGTTTCTGTCTTGTCATGTCTAGCTTTGCTTTCTGTTTCCCCGCCTTTGTTGATTGTCCTGCCCCGCCCTGATGTGTTCCACCTGCTGTATCACCTGTCCCTCATTTGTTCATCACCTCATGTATTTAGCCTCTGTGTTCCCTTTGTCTCTTGTTGGTTCGTCTTATGTTCGCCCCTGAGACTAGTGTTGTTTCCCTGTGCCTTGTGTTTTTGTCAGTTTACTCCTAGTGGTGGCAGATCGAGGCTTCGTGAAACAATCCAACACCCGTCTCAGCGATGACACCTAGTGGTCACTTGCAGGTGTTGATCTGAAACAACCTTGACAATGAGCCATTTTTTTATTACTGTATTTTTCTAATATGTGAAGCTTGTAACCTGTAGGCTCCTCACTGTGCATAATGTTATTTTGGTCATGACAAAAGAATATTAATAAAAGAAATCAAGCCACAATGTCTCACTTTTTTATAGACTTTTATTCAAAAATATTGATTTCTCTGCTGTGGAGCCTCCATTTTTATCTATCTATCTATCTATTTATCTATCTATCTATCTATCTATCTATCTATCTATCTATCTATCTATCTATATATCTATATCTATCTATATATCTATCTATCTATCTATCTATCTATCTATCTGTGTATCTATATATGTATCTACCTATCAATATGTTAATGTGTCACTATGTATACTCTGTCTGTCTCTAGCCTATCGGTCAATGTGTAAATTTAAATGTAAGCCTAAATATAACTAAACAAATCACACTATAAATGTCACTATATCACCAAAAATCCGCTATCTCAAAATCAAACTCCTCTCACAAAAACCCACGAGGTCAAGGTGCGTTGACTTCACCTTTATACAGATGTGCGATTGTGTGTTTCCGACCCTGTCAATCAAATGCTGATTCATGCCACCTGTTGAAACCCTTGTGAAACACTCTGATGCTTCATTTAGCCGTAGTCACGTGACATGGGTGTTTTGAATCACGCTTTGGATCAGTGTTTCGAAACATCTGCGCTTCGGGATCTCGACAAAGCTTCGGAACGTCAGTTTCACTTCAGCCATCCCTATTTACTCCTGCCTTTTGTTTCACCTGCTGGTTTTCCAGCCCTTGTGCTGCAGTTTTTTGTTATAATAAAATCCCTGAGTTCAACCATCTCCTGCCTGCCTCCCTCTGCGTTTGGGTCCACATTCCCTGCTCCCTCGTCACAGTACGAACCAACCAGACATGGGCCCAGCAGAATTCAAGCCTCTCCTACACCCACTGGAGTATGATGGTGAGCACCTCAGTTCTCTCTTCCGTTCCCTTTCTGAGGTGGATCCCACCCTCACCTGGCGCCTTATGATGATCCGCTGGGATGAGGTTGAGCAGGAGTTTGGCCCTCCACGTTTTGAGCCTGAGCCGACCGGTTTTCATGAGACGACTCCTCACCCCGAACTGATGTGCAGCTCTACGGACTCTGGGCTGACATGCAGCCCCTTCCCAGACTGCTGGCCTGCTAGCGGCCTTCCCCCTGAGCCCAGGCTAGCTAGCATCTCCCTTGAGCCCAGGCTAGCTAGCATCTCCCTTGAGCCCCGGCTAGCTAGCATCTCCCTTGAGCCCAGGCTAGCTAGCATCTCCCTTGAGCCCCGGCTAGCTAGCATCTCCCCTGAGCCCCGGCTAGCTAGCATCCTCCCTGACTCTAGGAGGGGAGGGTTTCTAAGGTAACATCTGAGATAGTATCCAGAGAGATACAGTTTTTAATATCTCAGCATCCCACATTTCTTCAGGGCAAAGAGCTTTTCGAGTATTGCGCCGAAACTACATTCCGCCAACCTGCATCAGATGCTCATTATAAACAAATAGAATCCAAATTATCCAAATTACAAAAAATGAACGATAATCTTATGAATAAAATAGATGCCTTGCAAACCACTAATACACAATTGTTTGAGATGGTCACAGTCTTTGGTACAACACTATCCAGTCAGGTTAGGGCCCTCAATACACTGTTGGCCCCCATGATCGCCATACTTCAAAAGACAATGACAAAAAAGCATTAAATCAGTTTATTGGTTGCGTAAAATATAAATAAATACATTTTAAAAAGCACATTAATTGCAAAATGGCTCCCCCCGCCAAAAAAACTGAACCGCTACGTGTATGTACTGATAGTAGTGATGAAGATCTAGATTGGCCGTGTGAGGACGATTACACACGTGCAGCAAGCAATCATCAGGATTATTTACGATTGTGTGAGAAACAGACAAAAATATTCGACGCTGTGTTGGGCTATATGTCTAGTGATAGCGATGATAGCGATGATAGAGATGATAGAGATGATAGAGATGATAGAGATGATAGAGATGATAGAGATGATAGCGATAGTGAGACAACAACACAAGAATCAAACAGTCTTGTCACATCCCCACAGTCAAATCATGGTCCTTCAACCGTATATCCAGACAATACGCAGTCGGCATGTTTTGAGAGTGGCCAGTCGTCAAAACGTATCTGTACAGATGCTTATAGCTGTCCACCCCTGTCCACAAGTACATACGTTGTACCCCAAAACAATCCTCAGGGGTCTGTACAGTGTGGGGAGGGGAGGGTTTCTAAGGGAACATCTGAAATAATATCCAGAGAGATACCGTTTTTAATGCAACTGAATTTCGTCAAGATGTTCTGCGAAATATTGATTTGGATGATACTGGTAGTGTGCCAGAAGGCGTGCATAGCACCCTGACAGGTTTAATAGAGAGGGCCTTAGACAATGCAACCCAGGACAGTGTTTTAAATGTAGAGTTAAGGGGGCCCGCCGTAGCTGTCCCTATCCAAACTATGTTGAACTCCAGCGATGGATATAACACTGATACATTTCTGGAGCAAATCTCACAAGCTATGCAAAGTAACGATAATTCACTGACCGAGGAGTCGTCTAGTACTCCTAGACCATTTAGTACTACAACCCCCATTACTACGACTCGTTGGGCTACTTTTTAATCTATTTTATTATTATTTCTATTGAGCGTATTTTTTTATTCATTCATGTGAATAAAAAAAAGACAGTATTGAATGTAAACTGTGACATTAAATGAATGTGTTTTACACAAATGTTATATTTGCTTTTAACGTTTTTTTTATTATTTCTATTGAGTGTATTTTTTCTTTATTCAATGATGTGAAAACCTAAAACTGTGTAAACTGTGACCGTAACGTATGCCACACTGTGTGTGTGTGTATAACTAAAAGATAATGTATGTGAATATATGATTGTATCAATGATACAAGAAAAAAAAAATTTCTGTAATGTGATAGCAGAAGACAGTATTGAATATAACCTGAAACAGTAATGACTGTGTTTTACACTCATTTTACCTATTGAATGCATTTTTTCTGTATAGATCTCTTTTTAAAAAATAATAAAAGGAATAAAACATCAAAAAAAGAGATACATCAATATATTCCACATTCTTTATTATTGAAAAAGCATCATCATTACACAAGACTTTTCACACAGTTTTTTAAGAGGAAATGGATACTTTCTTGAGGAGAAACGGTAGGTGATTGGCCAAAGCTATCAAGAACCAACCCAGTTTGGTTTCGGTAATGTAAATACCCAGCCAGTGTTCACCAGGCATGTTACTAGGAGGAGGATTTACCACTCACATCGCAGGCAATTTACAAATGACGGTTTTTGGGAGCTGATCACATGGCATGACACCTAAGAAATTAGTTTCCCTAGTCATTCTTTTTCTAAGTATGCTGGTAAGCTCTATTGTATTCATCTTAGTAGTGGTCCAACAGGACTGGTCTTCGGTTAGATATTTCTATTACAGAATCAAAAACAGATTAACAGATCATGGTCGACTTTGCTGGTCTTAATCAGTGAAACGTTTCCTGACCCCCCCACCATCAGGTTCCAAATTGAAAGAAAACAATGTATAACCATCCCTGAAATCTGATCGTGTTATAGCTAATGATCGATCCTTAAAATGACAGCCTGTTGATTCCACCATCTGATAATATTCTCGCGCAGATTGACCTCAGAGATCCATGAATTGAATATCTCTGGCCGGTATAACCATGTCATGAGTACTAGATCTTTACGACCTGTTTTCTTTCTAGCCACAACTTTCTCTATTTGAAACACTTTGTTTTTGTCTACTTTTACAGCCTGTAACTCTGCTTGGTAAAAGGTCCCTGTCAATGTCTCCCCGCTATTGTCTTTTAGTACATAAACAGGAGGCGTCCTACCTATATGTTTTGCTATTGTAAAAAACTTGTCTGTAAACGTTTGTTCATAACCCATAACCTTTTTGAAACAAGCCTCTGTGCTTTGAAAGCCTCTTGGGTGACTAAAATTTATCACAACAAACAATGGATTATGAGATTATATTCAGCCTTTTCCTTCTTCTCGAACAATCTATTTCTTTTTTACCAATTAAAAACAATACATATTGATAAACTATTTCAAAATAGTTTAAAAGAATTATCACCATTCTTCAAGGATGCACTGACGGCTTGGTTGAATTTCCAGTACCACCCTCCCGATACAATTCAAGATATTCAGACACAGTTGCTATGGATGAATTCAAACATTACGGTTGGAGACAAGCCATTGTTGTGGGAGGAATGTGTCAAAAATGGGCTAATTTTTGTCAATGACCTTTTAGACTTATCTGGAGATTTTATTTCTTATGAAAACTTGAGAAAACTTTTTAGCATTTCTCTCGATCGGTTACAATTTAACCAGCTAATTTCTGCAATTCCCAAAATTTGGAAAATAAAATTATAAAATGGTAAGAAGAATAAATTAATGGTTTGTCACCCACCAATAAGATGTTTAAAATGGTTATCTGGTGTAAAGATAAATAAAATAATATATATTTGGAAATTAAATATCACAGGTACTTCACTTTTTCCACACAGAACCTGCCTGTTTTAGGAAGATGAATTTAATGAACCAGTTTGTGGAAAGATTACTTTAAAACAAGCTATAGAACTACAATTTATACATATTCCAGAATATTTCAACTTAAAATCTTTTATAAAATTATTGCAACAAAAAAAGTCTCTGTTTAAATGGCAGATAGAAAAAGACCCTTGTTGCAGGTTCTGTGGGGATGAGGAGGAGGACCTGATGCATTTGTTTTATTTTTGCCTGCACGTGGCTAAATTTTGGGCCAATATACAGATATGGTTAAGGTCTATGGATATTGTTTTGCGAATCACACCTCAGAATATTTTGTTATGTGTGTTTGAGGGTAAATGCAAACACTTTTTGAATATGATTATTTTGATAGGTAAAATGTTTATTTTTAAATCTAAAACTATATCAAATGTATGTATAAAACACTTTAAGAATAGTTTATCATCAGCATTTGCTAGAAACAATTATAGCAACAAATAACAGAATAACTGAGCATGAAAAGAAATGGAATGTCTGTTTACTTGATTTAGAGATATAAATATTAGGTGTACTCTCTTAAAGGAGTGCCATGTGTAACATTCTCTTTGTTTTTAATTTTGTTTGTTTTGTGCTTCTTTTTATTTATAGTTTGCTTTCTGGTTAAAACACTATGAATGTGGGGTTGATTGTGGTATGAATGCATGGGGGAGTGGTAGGGGTGGGTGGGGGGTTTGAAGCTTGTTTTGTCTTTCTATGTAATTCCTAATTTGTTGTACGTATTAGATTCTAAATAAAATAAAATAAAAAATAAAAAGCCTCTGTGCTTTGATATCCTAACCGTATCACCCAGCTGAAATTTAAACACCACCAATCCAGGGTTTTTCTTTATTGTTTGTACAGAGGGGTGGAAGGGGTTTTTTTTTTCCTTTTTTTTTCTGGCGCGGGGGGGCCTTTTTATTGAACTATGAATCATGTGATAAAACATGCGATTAATCACGATTAACTATAGAAATTCAGCGATTAATCACGATTAAAAAAATGGTTTCTACATCTTTTCAGCAGTCTTTATGCTAAGCTAACAGAAGATCAGAGTTGATTAATGAATAACAACGCGCTGCAGCTGTTTACAATTTATATTTAATAACACTCAATACAAAAAAAACACATTGCTATAATCCAACCGACCAATCAGCAGCCAGCATTTCCTCCGCCTGCTGTGATGTCATCAAACGTCAGGATCTTCACTTTCAGAATAAAATGCCTGAGAGGACAAATGTCTCCCGTCTGAGGGTGATGCTAGATCACACCCGCTGGACGAGTCAACGTCAACAGACGCTACATGTGGCTACATGCTAATGGGGGGGGGGGGGGCTGCAGATGACATGTTGAACTTATTTAACTTTGTCCTAACAGCATGACATGTGGTACAGGACACGTGGACAGTGTTCAGAAATGGAGCCATCCCATTGGTTCAGAAGCATTTAGTGTATTGGTAGAAGTGCAGCTACAGCCAGTCTCCAGCTTCATGTTGTAGCAGGACCACGTGCTGAGGTGTGCCGTGTTGACGTGTTGGTGTGGAGACGTGTTGCCGTGGAGACGTCCAGCGGGCCGGACCAGACCGGGTCCGGAGCAGTCTGAGCGTGTGCAGGACTTCAGGACTCTGGGTCCAGGTCTGAGATCTTATCAATGGACTGAAGCAGCTGAGACACGAGACACAGAGTCTCTGCTTCTCCCAACAGACGGCTAGAGACAGACAGACAGACAGTGAGACAGACAGGCAGAGAGACAGACAGACAGTGAGACAGACAGGCAGAGAGACAGGCAGGCAGTGAGACAGACAGGCAGGCAGAGACAGGCAGGCAGTGAGACAGACAGGCAGACAGGCAGTGAGACAGACAGGCAGTGAGACAGACAGGCAGAGAGACAGACAGACAGTGAGACAGACAGGCAGAGAGACAGGCAGGCAGTGAGACAGACAGGCAGGCAGAGAGACAGGCAGGCAGTGAGACAGACAGGCAGGCAGAGAGACAGACAGACAGAGAGACAGGCAGGCAGTGAGACAGACAGGCAGACAGGCAGTGAGACAGACAGGCAGTGAGACAGACGGACAGGCAGAGAGACAGGCAGGCAGAGAGACAGACAGACAGACAGTGAGACAGACAGACAGAGAGACAGGCAGGCAGACAGACAGTGAGACAGGCAGGCAGTGAGACAGACAGGCAGAGAGACAGGCAGGCAGAGAGACAGACAGACAGGCAGTGAGACAGACAGGCAGGTAGTGAGACAGACAGTTAGACATACAGACAGACAGACAGACAGACAGTGAGACAGACAGACAGACAGACAGAGAGACAGGCAGGCAGACAGACAGTGAGACAGGCAGGCAGTGAGACAGACAGGCAGAGAGACAGGCAGGCAGAGAGACAGACAGACAGGCAGTGAGACAGACAGGCAGGTAGTGAGACAGACAGTTAGACATACAGACAGACAGACAGACAGACAGGTTCCAGTGGTCTTAATGAACTGACCTGATGGAGGAGTGGGCGTGGCTCGCCGTCTTGTTCAGGTACTCTGACGCTACCTGAGCGTTGCGTCTCATCGTCATGACAACCTCAGACTCTGCTGCCTTCAGACTGTCATTCTCCATCTGAAACACACACACACACACACACACACACACACACACACACACAGACACACACACACAGACACTGATTACTCCACATTGTCATTGTGATATTTTGTGATTACATTCTGAATCTGCAGCGTTCTCCGTCAGGTAGCCTACATCAGTAAGTCAGTAGTAGGGTATACAGGAGAGTTGCATTTGAAGTGGTTTGGGGTCCTTCTGTAAGTAATTTTGGGGTACAATTTGGTTTTGATGAATTCTACAAGCAGCAATACCACAGGCCAAGCAATCGGCCCGTTACAAACAGGCACATTTTCAACGGGCATACCGAAGACTATAGAACTTTTGGAGGGAGAGTTTGAGTTTTGTCGCCCCCATACAGAGACACTAGAGCTTTTTCATCTGCTGCACTGATGATGCCTTTTCCCACATTTTCCTGTGACTGGCTGAACGCCTGAGCTAGTGTCATTCTTTACTTTCTTCAGTGCCATTCCCTTTCCTATGCCAAATGGACGAGACCTAGAATCACAGCCTAAAATGGCATGGATAAAGAGGAGATTGTCAAACACCTCCTTCGTCTGCTTTATGCAGCATATCCGTCTTGGTTTTGCTGCTTTCTTTGGTTCTGGTGCCAGAAACAGCTCCTGTGCATTCAGATCAGCATGATGCAACAAGAGTCCTAACAAGTCTGTGTCATCACCTACTGAGACTGTTCTTTGGTTCTGGCAGA
>NC_053117.1:43008763-43028763 GCF_010015445.1 Perca fluviatilis | reverse complement strand
GACCTAACAACATTTCTGTTTATAATGTAATGTAGGCCTAACAACATTTCTGTTTATAATGTAATGTAGGCCTAACAACATTTCTGTTTATAATGTAATGTAGACCTAACAACATTTCTGTTTATAATGTAATGTAGACCTAACAACATTTTGTTATAATGTATGTAGCTAACACTTTCTGTTTATAATATAATGTAGACCTAACAACATTTTGTTTATAATGTAATGTAGGCCTAACAACATTTCTGTTTATTATAATGTATGGCCTAACAACATTTCTGTTTATAATGTAATGTAGCCTAACAACATTTCTGTTTATAATGTAATGTACCTAACAACATTTCTGTTTATAATGTAATATCTACACTCTGTTATATGTAATGTACCCTAACAACATTTCTGTTTATAATGTAATGAGCCTAACAACATTTCTGTTTATAATGTAATGTAGGCCTAACAACATTTCTGTTTATAATGTAATGTAGACCTAACAACATTTCTGTTTATAATGTAATGTAGGCCTAACAACATTTCTGTTTATAATGTAATGTAGGCCTAACAACATTTGTTTATATAATGTAATGTAGGCCTAACAACATTTCTGTTTATAATGTAATGTAGGCCTAACAACATTTCTGTTTATAATGTAATGTAGGCCTAACAACATTTCTGTTTATAATGTAATGTAGGCCTAACAACATTTCTGTTTATAATGTAATGTAGGCCTAACAACATTTCTGTTTATAATGTAATGTGACCTAACAACATTTCTGTTTATAATGTAATGTAGGCCTAACAACATTTCTGTTTATGTAATGTAGACCTAACAACATTTCTGTTTATAATGTAATGTAGGCCTAACAACATTTCTGTTTATAATGTAATGTAGGCCCAACAACATTTCTGTTTATAATGTAATGTAGACCTAACAACATTTCTGTTTATAATGTAATGTAGGCCTAACAACATTTCTGTTTATATTGTAATGTAGGCCTAACAACATTTCTGTTTATAATGTAATGTAGGCCTAACAACATTTCTGTTTATAATGTAATGACCTAACAACATTTCTGTTTATAATGTAATGTAGACCTAACAACATTTCTGTTTATAATGTAATGTAGGCCTAACAACATTTCTGTTTATAATGTAATGACCTAACAACATTTCTGTTTATAATGTAATGACCTAACAACATTTCTGTTTATAATGTAGCCTAACAACATTTTGTTTATAATGTAATGTACCTAACAACATTTCTGTTTATAATGTAATGTAGACCTAACAACATTTCTGTTTATAATGTAATGTAGACCCACAACTTTCTGTTTATAATGTAATGTACCTAACAACATTTCTGTTTATAATGTAATGATAACAACATTTCTGTTTATAATTAATTTTGTTTATAATGTAATGTAGACCCTAACAACATTTCTGTTTTAATATAATGTAGACCTAACAACATTTCTGTTTATAATGTAATGTAGGCCTAACAACATTTCTGTTTATAATGTATATAGACCTAACAACATTTCTGTTTATAATGTAATGTCCTAACAACATTTCTGTTTTATAATGTATAGACCTAACAACATTTCTGTTTATAATGTAATGTATACCTAACAACATTTCTGTTATATGTTGTAGACCTAACAACATTTCTGTTTATAATGTAATGACCTAACAACATTTCTGTTTATAATGTAATGACCTAACAACATTTCTGTTTATAATGTAATGTAGGCCTAACAACATTTCTGTTTATAATGTAATGTAGGCCTAACAACATTTCTGTTTATAATGTAATGTAGACCTAACAACATTTCTGTTTATAATGTAATGTAGACCTAACAACATTTCTGTTTATAATGTAATGTAGACCTAACAACATTTCTGTTTATAATGTAATGTAGGCCTAACAACATTTCTGTTTATAATGTAATGTAGACCTAACAACATTTCTGTTTATAATGTAATGTAGGCCTAACAACATTTCTGTTTATAATGTAATGTAGGCCTAACAACATTTCTGTTTATAATGTAATGTAGACCTAACAACATTTCTGTTTATAATGTAATGTAGGCCTAACAACATTTCTGTTTATAATGTATGTATCCTAACAACATTTCTGTTTACATAATAATGTACTAAACATTTCTGTTTATAATTTTTTTAATATTTATGTTAACACATTCAGGAAGGCCATGTCTCAGTGCTGTATAGTTTTATGTATCCAAGTTATTTAGTATCAGAGCTCTGCAGAATGTTTGGTTTTTGAAGCTTGAAAAGCTATGAATTAAATATCCTACATGGCTTTAATAGAAACATGGATTAAATATCCTACATGGCTTTAATAGAAATTTATTTGACGCATCGAGATATTGAATCAAATTGAATCGCTGACATGATAATCGTAATGGAATCAGGAGATGAGTGGAGATTGACGCCTCTAGTTCCGAGTAGTTTCTTTCGGTAATGTTGTCTGAACGTACTGTATCATCTGGGTGACCGGGTTCTGACGGGAGTTACAGTAGGGCTGTGCAAATCAAAATTTAATCGTGATTATGATTTTGGCTCCCAACGATCACAAAAACAGAATAATCGAGAAAAACAATTATTTAGCTCATTACGTTTTGCAAGTAAACTCTTATTTTCTCTCGTGTTCTGAATGAAAAAATAAAGTTTAAATAGGAAAAGTATAGAGGCAAATTTCACAGTTGTATGTGTTTTTTTACTGTTGATTTATTGAACTTTTCCACTGTTTTTTAAGTTCAGTAATTGCAACATCTTCCCAGAAGTCAACGAGTAATGGTGTTAAATTATCGTGATTTCAATATTGACCAAAATAATCGTGATTATGTTTTTTTCCATAATAGAGCAGCCCTAACTTACAGTAACTAGAGGGGTCAAAGGTCATAGGACGCCACTGATGGACAACTAAAGGAAACGACCCGTGTCTGAAAATAAAATAACAGATTTCTCTGGGTTTGAAATTTGGTGGAAACATTTGGGATAGTGTAAGAACACAACTCATAAAAACATATAACATAGGTATGGTCGTTTTTAGACATGTTAATGTAGAAATGTTACATATTACCTTTAAATACAAAACTTGAGTAACTGTATAGGCTACTTCGTTACTTTCCAGTCCGGAGGCCACCAACCAAACTCTGTACACTCAGTATTTAAGGCCAGAAATCCCAACTCCTTATCCAGCTGATCGTTGGGGACATGTTGTTATTAATAATCCCATATTTCATGTTGTTGAGTGTGTGTGAACTGACCGTCTGTGATGATCAGAGTTTTAGCAGAGCTCCTCTGTTTGGACATGACGTCACAGGTGCTTGAGACGGTTATTGATAGGGTTAGGGTTATCGATCATCCTGTCTGTCTGTCCCGCCGTGTCTCTCTCCTCTCCTCTCCTGCAGGAACAGGACCACGAAGCAACAAGGAACGATCCCGGAAACACAGTCGAATGCTTCCCCAACTCACGTGACCGTGCGTCTAACTTCTCATTGGCTGGCGAAATCACATGATGTAAGAGGAAAACACGGTGGGAAAAAAAAATAGGTTTCCTGCACGATTCCATTCGCTCCACGTGTCCCGGTCCACTGCTGCGGTCCGGTCCGGTTTGTTTACCTGCAGAGACCTCAGCTCCGGTGAGTGGCCGAGGGAATGTTAGAGCACGAGCCCGGGTTAGCACGGCTCGGCACGGCTCAGCCCGCTTCGTCCTGGCGGTGTATATGAAGCAGCTCGGCGGGTAGGGAGCGGATTTGGAGCCCGGCTGCTGGGCGGGGTTAGTGACCCAGAACGGTACTGAGCCGGTTCTGGTCCCAGATCAGTTTTCATCTGCATCTCCGATACCGTCAGTTTGAAATAAAAACATCTCAGCCATCGACGGGCTCCATTAAAAAAACAGCTAATTTAACGTCGCCTTGTTCGCATGATAATATAGACGCTGTTGGATGTGACTGAAGAGAGATGAGGCCCCTCTTTAAAAACTTGAATGTTATTTCATGTTGACATTACGCCGAATTAAGGAGAAGACTATTAGATATTTGGAGGAATTTCCGCTCTTGTTGTCTACGTTCGTATTGTGAGTGAGGGGTTAAAGTTATTTAAAATTGTACATTTCATAAACGTAGTTTGGCGCGGAGTTGTGGAATGGAAGAAAAGAGAGTTGACCTGTATGGTCTCATGTGTCTAATCCGCAGAGCTGGAAGATGTCTGAAGAGATTCCACATGAGGGGGAGCAGCCCCAGACCACTCAGTCTACCCAGTCCACCCTGTCCCAGGCCCAGTCTACCCAGTCCACCCTGTCCCAGCCCCAGTCTACCCAGTCTCCGTCCCAGGCCCAGTCTACCCAGTCTCCGTCCCAGGCCCAGTCTACCCAGTCTCCGTCCCAGGCCCAGTCTACCCAGTCTGCGTCCCAGGCCCAGTCCACCCAGCCTAAGTCCCAGACTGGTTCCAGTTCTTCCAGCGGGCCGAGGTCTTCCAGCGGCTCGGGGACCCTGAGCAGCGTGGACACCATTCCCGTGACGCTGGCGTCCGTCCCCGAGGAGCCCGAGCCTCAGCCGTGGGGCCGCCTGCTGCCGATGGCCCAGGGCTTCAGGAGCCTCGGTGAGTCCACGGTCCCGTTGACACTGATGAGACTTGGTTTGAGTGATCTGATATCGGTTAATAAAACCCAGCCACACACACACACACACACACACACACACACACACACACACACACACACACACACACACACAGACACACACACACACACACACACACAAACACACACACACACACACACACACACACACACACACACAACACACACACACACACACACACACACACACACACACAACACACACAGACAGAACACACACACACAGACATACACACAGCATACACACACACACAGACACACACACACACACACACACACAAGACACACACACACACACACAGACACACACACACACAGACACACACACACAGACACACACACAGACACACACACAGACACCACACACAGACAGACACACACACACAGACATACACACACACACACACACACACACACACACACACACACACACACACACACACACACACACACACACACACACACACACACACAGACACACACACACACACACACACACACACAGACACACACAGACACACACACAGGAGCACACACACACACACACACACACACACACACACACACACAGACACACACACACAGACAAGCACACACACAGACACACACACACAGACAGACACACACACACAGACACACACACACACAGACACACACACAGACACACACACACAGACATACACAGACACACACACACACACACACAGACATACACACACACACGAACACACACACACAGACACACACACACACAGACACACACACACAGACATGCACACACACACACACACACACACACACACACACACACACACACACACACACACACACACAGGAGGACCAGTACCTGTTCTGACCCAGTTCTCTCTGTGTTCCAGACTGTCTAGAGGACCAGTACCTGTTCTGACCCAGTTCTCTCTGTGTTCCAGACTGTCTAGAGGACCAGTATCTGTTCTGACCCAGTTCTCTCTGTGTTCCAGACTGTCTAGAGGACCAGTACCTGTTCTGACCCAGTTCTCTCTGTGTTCCAGACTGTCTAGAGGACCAGTACCTGTTCTGACCCAGTTCTCTCTGTGTTCCAGACTGTCTAGAGGGACCAGTACCTGTTCTGACCGGTTCTCTTTGTGTTCCAGACTGTCTAGAGGACCAGTACCTGTTCTGACCCAGTTCTCTTTGTGTTCCAGACTGTCTAGAGGATAGTACCTGTTCTGACCGGTTCTCTTTGTGTTCCAGACTGTCCAGGGGACGTACCTGTTCTTGCCCAGTTCTCTCTGTGTTCCAGACTGTCTAGAGGACCAGTACCTGTTCTGACCCAGTTCTCTTTGTGTTCCAGACTGTCTAGAGGACCAGTACCTGTTCTGACCCGGTTCTCTCTGTGTTCCAGACTGTCTAGAGGACCAGTATCTGTTCTGACCCAGTTCTCTCTGTGTTCCAGACTGTCTAGAGGACCAGTATCTGTTCTGACCCAGTTCTCTCTGTGTTCCAGACTGTCTAGAGGACCAGTACCTGTTCTGACCCGGTTCTCTTTGTGTTCCAGACTGTCTAGAGGACAGTACCTGTTCTGACCCAGTTCTCTCTGTGTTCCAGACTGTCTAGAGGACCAGTACCTGTTCTGACCAGTTCTCTCTGTGTTCCAGACTGTCTAGAGGACCAGTACCTGTTCTGACCTGGTTCTCTTTGTGTTCCAGACTGTCTAGAGGACAGTACCTGTTCTGACCCAGTTCTCTCTGTGTTCCAGACTGTCTAGAGGACCAGTATCTGTTCTGACCCGGTTCTCTCTGTGTTCCAGACTGTCTAGAGGACCAGTATCTGTTCTGACCCGGTTCTCTCTGTGTTCCAGACTGTCTAGAGGACCAGTATCTGTTCTGACCCGGTTCTCTCTGTGTTCCAGACTGTCTAGAGGACCAGTATCTGTTCTGACCCGGTTCTCTCTGTGTTCCAGACTGTCTAGAGGGACCAGTACCTGTTCTGACCAGTTCTCTTTGTGTTCTAGACTGTCTAGAGGACAGTACCTGTTCTGACCCGGTTCTCTTTGTGTTCCAGACTGTCTAGAGGACAGTACCTGTTCTGACCCAGTTCTCTCTGTGTTCCAGACTGTCTAGAGGACCAGTATCTGTTCTGACCCAGTTCTCTCTGTGTTCCAGACTGTCTAGAGGACCAGTACCTGTTCTGACCCAGTTCTCTCTGTGTTCCAGACTGTCTAGAGGACCAGTATCTGTTCTGACCCAGTTCTCTCTGTGTTCCAGACTGTCTAGAGGACCAGTATCTGTTCTGACCCAGTTCTCTCTGTGTTCCAGACTGTCTAGAGGACCAGTATCTGTTCTGACCCGGTTCTCTCTGTGTTCCAGACTGTCTAGAGGACCAGTATCTGTTCTGACCCGGTTCTCTCTGTGTTCCAGACTGTCTAGAGGACCAGTATCTGTTCTGACCCAGTTCTCTCTGTGTTCCAGACTGTCTAGAGGACCAGTATCTGTTCTGACCCGGTTCTCTCTGTGTTCCAGACTGTCTAGAGGACCAGTATCTGTTCTGACCCGGTTCTCTCTGTGTTCCAGACTGTCTAGAGGACCAGTATCTGTTCTGACCCGGTTCTCTCTGTGTTCCAGACTGTCTAGAGGACCAGTACCTGTTCTGACCCGGTTCTCTTTGTGTTCCAGACTGTCTAGAGGACAGTACCTGTTCTGACCCGGTTCTCTTTGTGTTCCACTGTCTAGGAGCACATTACCTGTTCTGACCCAGTTCTCTCTGTGTTCCAGACTGTCTAGAGGACCAGTATCTGTTCTGACCCAGTTCTCTCTGTGTTCCAGACTGTCTAGAGGACCAGTACCTGTTCTGACCCAGTTCTCTTTGTGTTCCAGACTGTCTAGAGGACCAGTATCTGTTCTGACCCAGTTCTCTCTGTGTTCCAGACTGTCTAGAGGACCAGTACCTGTTCTGACCCAGTTCTCTCTGTGTTCCAGACTGTCTAGAGGACCAGTATCTGTTCTGACCAGTTCTCTCTGTGTTCCAGACTGTCTAGAGGACCAGTACCTGTTCTGACCCGGTTCTCTCTGTGTTCCAGACTGTCTAGAGGACCAGTATCTGTTCTGACCCAGTTCTCTCTGTGTTCCAGACTGTCTAGAGGACCAGTATCTGTTCTGACCGGTTCTCTCTGTGTTCCAGACTGTCTAGAGGACCAGTATCTGTTCTGACCCGGTTCTCTCTGTGTTCCAGACTGTCTAGAGGACCAGTATCTGTTCTGACCCGGTTCTCTCTGTGTTCCAGACTGTCTAGAGGACCAGTACCTGTTCTGACCCGGTTCTCTTTGTGTTCCAGACTGTCTAGAGGACAGTACCTGTTCTGACCCAGTTCTCTCTGTGTTCCAGACTGTCTAGAGGACCAGTATCTGTTCTGACCCAGTTCTCTCTGTGTTCCAGACTGTCTAGAGGACCAGTACCTGTTCTGACCCGGTTCTCTTTGTGTTCCAGACTGTCTAGAGGACCAGTACCTGTTCTGACCCAGTTCTCTTTGTGTTCCAGACTGTCTAGAGGACCAGTATCTGTTCGGCCGGGGGTCCAAGTGTAACTACGTTCTGGACGATCCCGATGAAAAAGGATCCAAAAAGTTCAGAATCTACAGCAAGAAACACTTCAGGATCTACAGAGTGAGATCACTTCCTGTTTACTAACCAGCAAACGCTGTGATTGGTCTGTTGGGACGTAGGACGTTATGTAAACAAACGCTGTGATTGGTCTGTTGGGACGTAGGACGTTATGTAAACAAACGCTGTGATTGGTCTGTTGGGACGTAGGACGTTATGTAAACAAACGCTGTGATTGGTCTGTTGGAACGCAGGACTGTCTGTGACTTTAGAGCCTGACAGGAAGCTGTCTCTCTTTCTAACTGTCTCTTTCTCTGCCTGTCTTACTCTTTGTCTGTCTGTCTCTCTTACTGCCTGTCTGCCTGCCTGCCTGTCTGTCTCTCTCTGTCTGCCTGTGTGCCTGCCTGCCTGCCTGCCTATCTGTCTGCCTGTCTGTCTGTCTGTCTCTCTGTCTGTCTGCCTACCTGTCTGTCTGTCTGTCTGTCTGTCTCTCTGCCTCTCTGTCTGTCTCTCTCTGTCTGCCTGTCTGTCTGTCTGTCTGTCTGTCTGTCTGTGTGTCTCTCTGCCTGCCTGTTTGTCTGTCTGTCTGCCTGTCTGTCTGCCTGCCTGTGTCTCTGTCTGCCTGCCTGTGTGTCTCTCTGCTGGCCTGTCTCTCTCTCTGTCTGTCTGCCTGTCTGTCTGTCTGTCTCTCTGTCTGTCTGTCTGTCTGTCTGTCTGTCTGTCTGTCTGCCTGTGTGCCTGCCTGCCTGCCTATCTGTCTGCCTGTCTGTCTGTCTGTCTCTCTGTCTGTCTGCCTACCTGTCTGTCTGCCTGCCTGTGTGTCTCTCTCCCTGTCTGCCTATCTGTCTGCCTGTCTGTCTGTCTGTCTGTCTCTCTGTCTGTCTGCCTACCTGTCTGTCTGCCTGCCTGCCTGTCTCTCTCTCTGCCTGTCTGTCTGTCTGTCTCTCTGTCTGTCTCTCTGTCTGTCTGCCTACCTGTCTGTCTGCCTGCCTGTGTGTCTCTCTCCCTGCCTGCCTGTCTGTCTCTCTGCCTGTCTGTGTGTCAGGAGGGCAGTGAGGTGTTCGTGGAGGACTCCAGTAACACGGGACCCTGTGGGCAGTGCTGGTGAGTAGAAGACAGGAAGCTTCCTCTGACCAACAACGCTGTGCTGGCTGGCTGAGCAACCAACAGAGGTACCGGGGGCAACAGGGGTATCTGGGGGGGCAACAGGGGTATCTGGGGGGCAACAGGGTATCTGGGGGGCGGGGTATCTGGGGGCAGGGGTATCTGGGGGCAACAGAGGTATCTGGGGGCAACAGGGGTATCTGGGGGCAGGGGTATCTGGGGGCAGGGGTTCTGGGGGCACAGGGGTATCTGGGGGCAACAGGGGTATCTGGGGGTTAGGTGATACTAGTCCTAGAGCGTCAGGAGAGAAGAAAGAACAATATTTCTAATGACTCAAACCAATGAACGGGATGAAAGTAGTCTCTCTGCCTGTCTGTCTCTAACTATCTGTCTGTGTCTCTAACCTGTCTGCCTGTCTGTCTCTTAACTGTCTGTCTGTCTGTCTCTCCTAACTGTCTGTCTGTGTCTCTAACCTGTCTGTCTTCCTGTCTCAACCTGTCTGTCTGCCTGTCTGTCTCTCTAACTGTCTGTCTGTGTCTCTAACCTGTCTGCCTGTCTGTCTCTCTAACTGTCTGTCTGTCTGTCTCTCTAACCTGTCTGTCTTCCTGTCTCCAACCTGTCTGTCTGCCTGTCTGTCTCTCTAACTGTCTGTCTGTCTGTCTCTCTAACCTGCCTGTCTGTCTGTCTGTCTCTCTAACCTGTCTCTCTAACCTGTCTGTCTGTCAGTCTTTGTGTTCATCGACCTGATGTCAGCTGATCGAGTCCAGCTTACCCAGAGAGCTTCAGGAGAAATCGTTCGGACTTACTATCCGGCACGTGAGTCACTGTTCACCGTGATGTCACTCTCCTAGTCCTGAAACCCTGCTAACTGTGTGTGTGTGTATGTGTGTTGTATGTGTGTATTGTGTGTGTGTGTTATGTGTGTGTGTTGTGTGTGTCTCTGTTATTGATGTGTTGTGTTGTGTCTTTGTCTTTGTGTATTTGTGTGTGTTATTGTGTGTGTGTGTGTTTTGTGTGTGTGTGTTGTTGTGTGTGTGTGTGTCTCTGTGTTGTATGTGTGTGTGTGTGTGTTGTTATTGTATGTGTGTGTGTCTCTTGTGTTTGTGTGTGTGTTTGTCTTTGTGTCTTTGTGTGTGTGTCTCTATGTGTGTGTGTGTGTGTTGTTGTGTGTGTGTGTGTGTGTCTCTGTGTGTGTGTGTCTCTGTGTGTGTGTGTGTGTGTGTTTGTGTGTCTCTGTGTGTGTGTGTGTGTGTCTCTGTGTGTGTGTGTGTGTGTGTCTCTGTGTGTGTGTGTGTGTGTGTGTGTGTGTGTTCTCTGTGTGTGTGTGTGTGTGTGTCTCTGTGTGTGTGTGTGTGTGTGTGTGTGTGTGTGTGTCTTGTGTGTGTGTGTGTGTGTGTGTGTGTGTGTGTGTCTCTGTGTGTGTGTGTGTGTGTGTGTGTGTGTGTGTGTGTGTGTGTGTGTGTGTGTGTTTTCTCAGAGGAGTGTGTGGGGAGTTAAACTGGCCTTAGAGATGTCGTGCAGGAAGTTTGCCGTGAAAATAATTAATAAGAAGAACTTTCAGTCTGAAGGGGTGAGTTCTCTCATCTGCTCTCTGATTGGCTCAGAGCTGTGTGGGTTGGTGAGTCCTCTCATCTGCTCTCTGATTGGCTCAGAGCTGTGTGGGTTGGGGCTGGAAGGGAAACAGCTTCGTTCAGACACCAAAACGACTTGTTACGTTTAGGAAAAAGATGAAAACGCTCCGGAGGAACGAACACGTGTTTCCTGGGTGAAATAATAGTTATATTAGCCGAGAATTTGCGAGATTTTGCGAGATTTAGCGTAACTTCCATCCTTCCAGCCTCAACCGTCTGTGATGTAGCAGACGTTATACATTCCTCTGGACCAATGGCAGGCCGGGATGGTGATGATGTGTCTGTTTGTTTGGTCCAATCACAGACCGCGACGAGAAACGCGCAAACTGAGATTCAAATTCTGCAGAGAGTCGACCACGTGAGTCTGACGCCACAGAAGAAGAGACACGATTACACTATTAATGAGCAATAAGAATAATATTAATATTAACTCCTATCTCCTTGTCTCCTTGTCCCCTGCAGCCATGTCTGATTAAAACAGAGGATTTCTATCAGACGGAGGACAGTTACTACATTGTGTTGGAGCTGTGAGTTACAGTTTGGTATCATTTCGGGCATTATTAGTGGGGTAACTTACGAGATACATCACTGGATCCATTAGCCCCTGCGCTAAGCTATTCAGCTGATAACGCTACTCTAGCTAACTCTCCCAATGTTCGACAAAGGTGAAAAAAGCTTCTGGGGGGGTGTTTGGCTCGAGGTCATGGTGCAAAGGACCCTAGGGTGAAATTACTCCCAACCATCACTGCTCTTTCCATCACCAGACTCCACCAGACTCCATGTAAATAATCAGGACTTTTATCATCGTAAAACACACTTCATTCAAAGTGGACAGAAACTAAATAAAACTACCAAAAGCCGTCTTGGTTCATCTTTCCACTGTTCCAACAATCACCACTCTGGTTTGGTTGAAATAAACCCTTAATTCACCCATTTACATGTGGAGATATGCTGGCTCTATACACTCTAAAAGTCCTGATTATTTACATGGAGTCTGGTGGAGCTGTGTGCTCTATACAAGCTAAAAGTCCTGATTATTTACATGGAGTCTGGTGGAGATATGCTGGCTCTATACAGCTAAAGTCCTGATTATTTACATGGAGTCTGGTGGAGATATGCTGGCTCTATACACGCTAAAGTCCTGATTATCTACATGGAGTCTGGTGGAGATATGCTGGCTCTATACACGCTAAAAGTCCTGATTATTTACATGGAGTCTGGTGGAGATATGCTGGCTCTATACACGCTAAAAGTCCTGATTATTTACATGGAGTCTGGTGGAGATATGCTGGCTCTATACACGCTAAAAGTCCTGATTATTTACATGGAGTCTGGTGGAGTTTGGTGATGGTGATTTCGGGGCTGTTTCATGTTAAACTAAAAGGATCTTACTCTTGAAATAAAAGGCAAAAACAGCCCTTTTTCTGTCTGTCTCCTCACCTGTCTGTGTCTCTCCCTCTCTGTCTGTCTGCCTCTCCCTCTCTGTCTGTCTATCTGTCTGCCTCTCTGTCTGTCTGTCTGTCTGCCTCTCTCAGGATGGAGGGAGGAGAGTTGTTTCACCGAGTTAAATCTCAGCAGCAGCTCGATGAGTCTGTCGCCAAACTGTATTTTTATCAGATGCTGAGAGCGGTCAAGGTGAGACGGAGACACTGTCGCTACGGTAACCACCACACACCTAAGTCCTCTGTGTATAACTTTGTGTGTGTGTGTGTGTTGTTGTGTTGTGTGTGTGTGTGTGTGTGTGTGTGTGTGTGTGTGTGTGTGTGTGTGTGTGTGTGTGTGTGTGTGTGTGTGTGTGTGTGTGTGTGTGTGTGTGTGTATAGTACCTCCACAGTGAAGGGATCATCCACAGAGATCTGAAACCGGAGAACATCCTGCTGTCCTCGCAGGACAACGAGTGTCTCATCAAGGTAACACACCTTCATCTTCATCACCTTCATCACAGCTACAGTTACAGGCACTGACACGCCAAGCCGACTGTGGCGTCGCCTCACGTTGCCCTGCGTCACATTTGTCTTGGCCAAAAATGATCACCTGAACACACCGCAGAGACCACGTACGTCCTGCACCTGCCTGAGAGGAAATAAGTCTCGGTAGGGAAACCTGGGATCGGAAATGATTGTTTCTATCTTTAGAACATACACGTGGGTATGGAGGATATATTTATTCATAATTCAAATTGAAAGTCAAAGAGAAAACAAAGCGAGATCAAATTAAAAATATTATTTTACTACGCTACTAGGAAAAATCATGCCTTAATTAAATTTAAAAAAGAAAAGGAAAGACTGATAAAGCATAGTTGAAATGTAAAATGATAATTTGAAAATGTAAAGTGCAATGTAAAAAGTCAAATTTCAAATGCAAAGCTTAAATATAAATGCTTAAACTGAAATCTTTGATTGATAAGATAAGATAGACTTTATTAATCCCACACTGGGGAAACTCCTGTATTACAGCAGCTCACAAGAACCGAGAAAAACCAAAGTACACACATCAGAATAACACAAATACACATTAAGTAGACATAGGAGAAAATATATATACATACATAAAAGTATATGAACAAGAAAAAAGAATCAGTAATAATTACACACACAAAGACACAGAGACACACACACACACACACACACACAGCAGGGTTTCAGGATGCAGGAAGTGACATCACGGCGGTGTGAACATAAATAAACACCCTTATATAAACTGTGTGTGTGTGTGTGTATATATATATATATATATATATATACGGAAATCCGACACACAGTCGGACAAAATTTGTAATTAGCCATCAATTTCATAAAGCGGCCCATATTTGAGCTTTATATGGTTGATTTCTCGCATAAAAAAGTTTCAGAAGTAAATTTTGTAATGGAATAACAGAGATCTGCGCGACCTAGATTCGGAAGAATATCTGATCTCAGGTCAGTTGTGTAGTATGTAAATGTACTACCTGATCTCAGGTCAGTTGTGTAGTATGTAAATGTACTACCTGATCTCAGGTCAGTTGTGTAGTCTATGTAAATGTACTACCTGATCTCAGGTCAGTTGTGTAGTAAGTAAATGTACTACCTGATCTCAGGTCAGTTGTGTATATGTAAATGTACTACCTGATCTCAGGTCAGTTGTGTAGTATGTAAATGTTCTACCTGATCTCAGGTCAGTTGTGTAGTATGTAAATGTACTACCTGATCTCAGGTCAGTTGTGTAGTATGTAAATGTACTACCTGATCTCAGGTCAGTTGTGTAGTATGTAAATGTTGGGGCGTGACCGTTCTCTTAATACACCCATGGGCTGACAAAGGTTTTTGGGAGGTTGACGACAACTTCCAGCTTTGTTGAGATTCGCCCGTTTTCAGCGGCAGTTTCAAAATATGAGATTTTCATAGTAAAGGGGTGTCAGTGGGATTTAGAGCTTCTATGTATGTCCTATTTACCCTCGAACTGTCGTTATTACACTATGACAGGGTAAAATCAGTTTTGCTTTTTGTGTGTGTGTGTGTGTGTGTGTGTGTGTGTGTGTGTGTGTGTGTGTGTGTGTGTGTGTGTGTGTGTGTGTGTGTGTGTGTGTGTGTGTGTGTGTGTGTGTGTGTGTGTGTGTGTGTGTGTGTGTGTGTGTGTGTTTGTGTGTGTGTGTGTGTGTGCCAGGTGACAGACTTCAACCAGTCCCGGATCCTGGGCGAGTCCCTGCTGATGAGGAGTCTGTGTGGGACGCCCTCCTACCCTCCTGAAGTCTTCACGTCCACGTCGGGATACGGGCTGGCCGTGGACGCGTGGAGCCTCGGAGTCCTGCTCTTCGTCTGGTAGGCTCGCTCCTGTCTCACCCTCCCGCCTGCCTGTCTGTCCTACACCTTCTTCTTTCTTTGAGCCTTCTTTAAATGGACATTCACTTGTCAAATACGTTCAAATTGTCAAAATGTCTCTCTGTCTGTCTGTCTCTAACCTGTCTGTATCCCTGTCTGTCTCTAACCTGTCTGTCTCTCAGTCTGGGTGGTTATCCTCCGTTCCATGAAAACTTCAGCCGCCAGTCGATCACGGAGCAGATCATCCGCGGAGAGTTCACCATGGTGCCGTCCAAATGGAAACACATCTCTGACCCAGGTAAACACTACGGGACACCTGAACACACCTCTGACCCAGGTAATCACTACGGGACACCTGAACACACCTCTGACCCAGGTAATCACTACGGGACACCTGAACACACCTCTGACCCAGGTAATCACACCTGTCTGGAGAAGATGAAAGCATGAAGGACTTGTTCAGGTCTGAGTGTGAGAGTGTGGGTCTGGTTCTGGAGATGGTTCTTAATGACAAGGAACAGGACTGGACTACCGTCTGATTTACACAACTACTACAATATTACTACAATACTACTACAATATTACTACAATACTACTACAATACTACTACAATACTACTACAATACTACTACAATACTACCACAATACTACTACAATATTACTACAATATTACTACAATACTACTACAATACTACTACAATACTACTACAATACTACTACCAAATGTACTACAATATTACTACAATATTACTACAATACTACTACAATACTACTACAATACTACTACAATACTACTACAATATTACTACAATACCACTACAATACTAGAGTCGAAAAACCTGTCAAAGCATGGTTGAAACAACACTGCTGTAATACCTAGGTTAGGACTAAAATATAGTCAGTTTTCACTAATAGGGTGTGTGTGTGTGTGTGTTTGTGTGTGTGTGTGTGTGTGTGTGTGTGTGTGTGTGTGTGTGTGTGTGTGTGTGTGTGTGTGTGTGTGTGTGTGTGTGTGTGTGTGTGTGTGTGTGTCTCTGTGTATGTCTGTGTGTGTGTGTCTCAAGGGGTGTGGTCCAGGGAAGCTGCTGGTAGTTGACCCCAGTAAAAAGGATGACTATAGATGAAGCTCTGCAGCTCCCTGGCTCCAGGTAACCATGTAGCACGCTCTGGCTCCTCCCTTCCTGTCAGCTGATTCTACCCGCCTCTTCACATTTAGCTAACACACCGTAAGGAAAAGCTGTCCAGGTGCATGATGGGAAATGTTTCCTGTTTTTCAGGATGATGTCATGATGAAGACGGCTCACAGACTCATGTTCCCCCTCCGGCTGATGCTGCTGCTGCCTCGCTGCCATGAGTAACCACACACACACACATACATAGAGAGAGAGAGAACACACACACACACACACACACACCACAAGCTCTCATACACACACAGAGACACACACACACCCACACATGCACAGAGACACACACACACACACACACAAACACACACAGAGACACACACATAATGTACATAGAGCGACACATACATGGAGACAGAGACACACACACACAAACATGTTGACCCCCCTCCCTCCCCCCCCCTCCCCTCCCCCAGCAGGAGGTGGAGTCCTCCAAACGGAGAGCAAGACGTGAAGGAGAAGAGAAAAAGAACCTCCAGCCAATCGCAGCCACCCGCCCCAGGTAGACCAATACACTCAGCACGTGTTCACTACTGAAACGCTGTAAATAAAGTTTACATTGATTGCTAATAAAGCCTTTTATGTTTTCCACTCCGTTTGCATGGCTGGCTTTATTTTCTCAAAGTTTCATAATATTTCTGTTTGAGACGTCAACAAACTGAAAACCCTTAAAAATCATCGCCATGACAACTTAAAGGGGAGAACTCTGGGCAATTTTTACGTTAATCTTGATCGCTATAAATGTCCGAGTACTGTCCAATAGCAAAAACAACAAACAGAATCAGTCTTAGCAAACTGGAGTTGCTGCAGCTAATGCCAGAGCTCCCAGTTAGCTAACACGGTTCAAAGAGTGTCTTTGTGTCTCTGAACAGACACACAAATGCAGTTAAAATGTCTGCACCACGAACAGGGCCCTTACATGGCAACAAGATGCGTTTTCAACTCGGACATCCTGCTAGCTGCCGTCTGGGAGGGTGTGTGTTCGGACAGGGTTTCTGTGATAACCCTCACGCAGCAGTTCCCTGTGTATTTGTAACATATATATATATATATATATTCCATTTTGTGTTTGGTATCTTTAGTAGCGATGCTGTGGTGATGTATGAAGAGGGATCGCTGACACTGTTCTTGATTATAAAGGTTTATTACATCAAAGAATTCAGCATCAATTACAGACCCTGCAGAAGATCTGGAGAGGACAGTTTCCCAATTCTCAAAATAATGGCTCCTAACATTCTGCTGTTGAAAGTAAGAGGCCGTAGTTATGTGGGGTAAGCAAGAATAGAACAAAGTCCATATAAGTCTCTAACAGACACCTAAGTTAAAAGTCATAAATCTTCAGAGAGCAAATTCCATATTGGTCCTTAACAGAAAAGTATAGAGCAAAGTTGTAAATCTTCAGATACTACATGTGTGATCCATCTGGCGTTGGTGGGTAGGAGTCTTGGCAGTGGCGTCGGTGTGGTAAACTACCACGCCCGTGTCCCGTAATCTAGTGGATGTCCTCTAGAAAGCCGTTCGTGCCTTCCGTGGCAGAAAATGTTAATTAATTTCCCCCTCATTAATAGGTCATTGAGCACTGCAGTGGTTATGACCATATCCATACCTGCAAACTTGTCGCTTTTGGGAAAATGGCCCGTTTTGAATGTGGAAAATGTCATCCACGTGAATGCGTGTAGATCCGAAGAGTTTTTATTTTGGGGCCCCGACCCAGGGATCTACAGGGCAGCTTACGGGGGGAGGTGCCCCCAGCCTCCCCCACACTTGTGATCCAAAAACTGTACTTTAAAACAACCCGCCATGTCCACAGGCTTCTCAAAATTGAACTAAACAATACATTT
Organism: Perca fluviatilis; assembly: GCF_010015445.1. Taxonomy (NCBI): domain Eukaryota; kingdom Metazoa; phylum Chordata; class Actinopteri; order Perciformes; family Percidae; genus Perca; species Perca fluviatilis. Next base: position 43,010,962 of record NC_053117.1, on the reverse strand, counting down.
TACCAAAAGTGAACAATTAAATTTTAATGTATTATTAGCCTCCTGCCCCTCAAATACTTAGCTACGTCCCTGATTTAAATGTTGCGAGGCGTTACGCTCCAGTCTGAAGCTCACACACAGCGAGTCAGTTGGCGTAGTGGCCCCAACCCGGCTGGAGAGACTGAGCTGCCCCGGGCCTCTGAAGGTGAAGTCAGTTTCCCCAGGTGAAGTTTAAACACACCTTTACCTTAAAGTTGGATTTGTAATGAATGTATCGGTTATGCTAAAAGACGATTCAGCATCAGCAAAAACAGCGCGCGTCTATTACGTTAGCCAAAAGTCAAATGCGTCTCCCTGGTGATTTGTAAGAGCACATAGTTTTGATTTTAGTAAAGACAGTAACGGCTTAATATAAAATATAAAATCTTGTTTGTATCCATAACTGATGGGTGCGCTGTTTAAGCTGGCGTTACGTTACAACACACAATACAGTGCCAGTTAGGAGATCATCATTTTATTTGATTAGCTAAGCAGTCTGATAAAATCCACTTCCTCTCACATATCACAGCAATAAGGCTGCACTAATGTAAACCAGGTTACAACTGGGAAATAACAAATACAATAGGATTAAGTAGCCTAGTCTAAACATAACTGTTGTGTGCATGTGATACATATTTTTTGATTTTATATTTGTTATAAGCTACTTATTAGGGCCTTACAGTGTAATGTAATACAGGATAACCAGGGGGTTTTCACATATTGACTTCTGCAGGCCAGGTAGCTGAAGAAAGTAGCTGGAGCCCAAACATGAAAAGGAAGGCTAAAGGTGGGCTACTGCCAGCACTTGCTAAGAAAATTCAAAGAGAAGTACACAGGGATGAAGAGAATGAGGGAAATGAAGGAGAAGGCAGTAAACTGGAGACCACCATGGAGGGTGAGAGCAGGAGGACCACAGAAGGAGAAGAGGGAAATAAGTGAAAGACATGAGGAAAAAGAAGAATCAGTGAGGAATGAAGAGGAGGCTCCAGATTCAAGAGAGAGGGACAGAGACAGGGGGAGTGATCAGGAGGAGGCAGATGAAGATGACAGGGAGGAAGAGGCCTGCAGCTACCCCCTGGACCATATGGTATGTTTTTATTCTTCTTCCATATAAATTGCCGTACAGTAGGATAATATGTAATGTCACTTATATGCATTGGCATGGCCATGTTTAGAATATATTCATTCCCATGCATAGACTCAGTGATCAGTGAGCTGGACAGAGTAGCTTTTCATTCTCTAGCAGCCAGATAATGAGAGCTATACAAGCTTTAAACCCATCATCAATGACTTCTTAAAGGGAAGAATTGGTTTAGTTAGTGGCTGAAGGAATATGGCTCTGAAAAGTATTTAAAAGTATTTTTAGTGTATGTTTGGTTTTAAACCATTCACATATAGGGATTCCCCATGGGTCTACCCCTGCCACCCTGCCAAGACCTCTTGTCCCCCCTTTGCCACCTATGTAAAATGTTCTAGATCCGCCACTCGTTACCTGGTGCTAATACGGTGCGGTGTCTTAACAGCCGTTATCTACGGACCGAATAGCAACTCTGGTTCGATTCCGGCCTTATTTAGGGGCCACTTAGATTACTAGCTCTTCTCTGATGCTCTAGACGGATTAGGGGAACTAAACATCAACCACCAGGCTAGCTAACACTACACTCAGCAGCAGGTAACGTTAGCCTAAGCGTTAGCTAGTTGACACTACACAAAAACGGCAGGTAACATTAGCCTAGCGTTAGCTAGTTAACACTACACTCAACAGCGGTAACATTAGCCTAGGCGTTAGCTAGTTAACACTACACTCAACAGCAGGTAACATTGCCTGGCGTTAGCTAGTTAACACTACACTCAACAGCAGGTAACATTAGGCCTAACGTTAGCTAGTTAACACTACACTCAACAGCAGGTAACATTACCTAAGCGTTAGCTAGTTAACACTTCACTCAACAGCAGGTAACGTTAGCCTAGCGTTAGCTAGTTAACACTCACACAAAACAGCAGGTAACATTAGCCTAGCGTTAGCTAGTTAACACTACACTCAACAGCAGGTAACATTAGCCTAGCGTTAGCTTGTTAACACTACACCTCAACAGCAGGTAACGCATAGCGTTGAGCAAGTTAACACTACACAAACAGCAGGTAACATTAGGCCTAGCGTTAGCTAGTTAACACTACAAG
>NC_053117.1:43000248-43002748 GCF_010015445.1 Perca fluviatilis | reverse complement strand
GAGACACACACACACAAACTTGTTGACCCCCCTCCCCTCCCCCCTCCTCCCCAGCAGGAAGTGGAGTCAGCCTCCGGGAGGAAACGAGGACGCGGTGAAGGAGAAGAAGAAGAGGAACCTCCAGCCAAACGCAGCCAAGCCCCGCCCCCTGCCCCGGAGTAGACCAATCACACTCAGCCACGTGTTCACTACTGAAACGCTGTAAATAAAGTTTACATTGATTGCTAATAAAGCCTTTTATGTTTTCCACTCCGTTTGCATCGGCTTTATTTTCTCCAAAGTTTCATAATATTTCTGTTTTGAGACGTCAACAAACTGAAAACCCTTAAAAATCATCGCCATGACAACTTAAAGGAGAACTCTGGGCAATTTTTACGTTAATCTTGATCGCTATAAATATGCGAGTACTGTCCAATAGCAAAAACAACAAACAGAATCAGTCTTAGCAAACTGGAGTTGCTGCAGCTAATGCCCAGAGCTCCCAGTTAGCTAACACGGTTCAAAGAGTGTCTTTGTGTCTCTGAACAGACACACAATGCAGTTAAAATGTCTGCCACACGAACAGGGCCCTTACATGGCAACAAGATGCGTTTTCAACTCGGACATCCTGCTAGCTGCCGTCTGGGAGGGAGTGTGTTCGGACAGGTTTCTGTGATAACCCTCACGCAGCAGTTCCCTGTGTATTTGTAACATATATATATATATATATATATCCATTTTGTGTTTGGTATCTTTAGTAGCGATGCTGTGGTGATGTATGAAGAGGAATCCGCTGACACTGTTCTTGATTATAAAGGTTTATTACATCAAAGAATTCAGCATCAATTACAGACCCTGCAGAAGATCTGGAGAGGACAGTTTCCCAATTCTCAAAATAGTCGCTCTAACATTCTGCTGTTGAAAGTAAGACGTAGTTATGTGAGGGGTAGAAAGCAAGAATAGAACAAAGTCCATATAAGTCTCTAACAGACACCTAAGTTAAAAGTCATAAATCTTCAGAGAGCAAATTCCATATTGGTCCTTAACAGAAAAGTATAGAGCAAAGTTGTAAATCTTCAGATACTACATGTGTGATCCATCTGGCGTTGGTGGGTAGGAGTCTTGGCAGTGGCGATCGGTGTGGTAAACTACCACACCGATCGCCCGCTGGTCTGGTGGATGTCCTCCAGAAAGCCGTTCGTGCCTTTCGTGGCAGAAAATGTTAATTAATTTCCCCCTCATTAATAGGTCATTGAGCACTGCAGTGGTTATGACCATATCCATACCTGCAAACTTGTCGCTTTTTGGCGAAAATCGCCGTTTTGAATGGGAAAATGTCATCCACGTGAATCGTGTAGATCCGAAGAGTTTTTATTTTGGGGGGCCCGAGACCCAGGGGCGGATCTACAGGGGGGCAGCTGGGGGCAGGGCCCCCAGCTGCCCCCCTAACTTTGGTGATCCAAAAACTGTACTTGTAAAAACAACCCGCCATGTCCACAGGCTTCTCAAAACATTGAACTAAACAATACATTTACCAAAAGTGAACAATTAAATTTTTAATGTATTATTAGCCTCCTGCCCCTCAAATACTTAGCTACGTCCCTGATTTAAATGTGCGAGCGGCGTTCGCTCAGTCTGGCTCACACACAGCGAGTCAGTTGTGGCGCGGTGGCCCCCCAGCCCGGCTGGAGAGACTGAGCTGCCCCCCCGAGCCTCTGAAGGTGAAGTCAGTTTCCCCAGGTGTAGTTTAAACACACCTTTACCTTAAAGTTGGATTTGTAATGAATGTATCGTATGCTAAAGACGATTCAGCATCAGCAAAAACAGCGTCTATTACGTTAGCCAAAAGTCAAATCGCTCCCTCGTGATTTGTAAGAGCACATAGTTTTGATTTTAGTAAAGACAGTAACGGCTTAATATAAAATATAAAATCTTGTTTGTATCCATAACGTTTACTGATGGTCGCTGTTTCGCTGACGTTACGTTACAACACACAATACAGTGCCAGTTAGGAGATCATCATTTTTATTTGACTAGCTAAGCAGTCTGATAAAATCCACTTCCTCTCACATATCACAGCAATAAGGCTGCACTAATGAAACCAGCTTACAACTGGGGAAATAACAAATACAATAGGATTAAGTAGCCTAGTCTAAACATAACTGTTGTGTGCATGTGATACATATTTTTTGATTTTATATTTGTTATAAGCTACTTATTAGGGCCCTACAGTGTAATGTAATACAGGATAACCAGAGGTTTTCACATATTGACTTCTGCAGGCCAGAGTAGCTGAAGAAAGTAGCTGGAGCCCAAACATGAAAAGGAAGGCTAAAGGTGGGCTACTGCCAGCTTTTTGCTAAGAAAATTCAAAGAAGTACACAGGATGAAGAGAATGAGGGAAATGAAGGAGAAGGCAGTAAACTGGAGAGACCATGGAGGGTGAGAGCAGGAGAAGACCACAGAAGGAGAAGAGGAAATAAGTGAAGGACATGAGGAAAAAGAAGAATCAGTGAGGAAT
>NC_053117.1:42980248-42995248 GCF_010015445.1 Perca fluviatilis | reverse complement strand
ACTGATCAAACACACCGAGCCCTGGTCCCTGGACTTTGAGTTTGTTCTTAACATAAATAAAAGTTTAATGAATGAATGAATGAACAACACACAGCACACACACACACACACACACACACACACACACACACACACACACACACACACACACACACACACACACCAGTTGTGCGTTTAATGGTCTAATCATTGGACTTGTAGCCGTTATATTGTTGGCTCGTTTACTTTAGAATAAAACATCAGATTTTATAAACTACATGTGTTTTGTGTGCATGCGTGTGTGTGCGCGCGCGTGTGTGTGTGTGTGTGTGTGTGTGTGTGTGTGTGTGTGTGTGTGTGTGTGTGTGTGTGTAGCCTACTGTACCTCTCTGTGAGGACGAAGCCGTTGTCCACCATGACAGGAACTTTCTGCATCGGGTTCAACTTTGTGAATTCTGGAGTCCTGTTCTCTCCTGCACACAAATCAGTGTAAATAAAAAAGCTTAAACCAAACTCCATTCAGAAACCACGCAGTTTAACGGTCCCTGACTAACTAAAAGCTTTTCATACATTCCGAGAGACAAGAGCTTTCCTCAGTTCGGCATCATCATTACATCACAGTAAACTGACTCTGCCACATTTTCCAGCTTCAATGTTTAAGTAAACCCAACTTTCTGCCACTTAAACACCGCGCTGGACGTCAAGATAAATGCCTGAATCAAACTCGTAAACTCTGCATTTAACTGAACCACGGCGCTTTTTTGTGTTTAATTATGCGCCGAATGTATCAGAAGAACATGCCAATTTAAACTATCCTTGTAATTTTATATTAAATAAAAATGTTTGGAAAATCTCACAAGAAACCCTTAAAGCGGTCAGATTTCTAATGGAGTTTGGTTAGCCGCGATAAGCACTCTTATGTGGGTCAAAGTTCTCCAGGGCAGATGTCAGGGCCAACGAAGCTTCTAAAAGTAGAAATACAGAGACTTTAAACTGCTAACTGACCGCAGCACTAGCCGGTTAGTTAGTCAGCCCGTTAGTTAGCCCGGTTAGTCGGTTAGCTGCTGACCTTTGCGCAGCGCCACGGTGCGGACCGTGTGCGGGATGTTGGTGCAGCCGAGCAGGATGTGGATCGCGCGGCAGGGCTGCGACAGGAGGTCCAGGTACACCTCCAACAACCGGGCTGCCATGGACACGGGACTCGGGTTTTAACGGGTAAAAAGAAGACCGATAAGAGAACAAACAGCTGCTGCTTCTCCTCCTCTGTGTGTGTGTGTGTGTGTGTGTGTGTGTGCGTTTGTGTGTGTGTCTACAGTGTGTTAGCGGCTCCGCTGCGCCGCTGAAGGCCGCTCAGCACACTGCAGCAGAAGGGGTCTTCAACAGGGGGTCCGGGGCCCCTAGGGGGGTCCTCAGAGTCACTGGATGGGGCCAGCAAAGTAAGGTAGCCATCTACAGATCCAGGTAATACTAAAAAGCTGAAGGAGAGAAGAGGAAAACACAGTTTAGATACAAAAACTACTACAATAACATGATAACTTTAATTATTTCTACATGTGTTCTTTATATTTATTACATGGCTTGGTTGAATTCTAATGAAGAATGCGGTCTGTTATTTCTTGATAACAGACCGCTGCTAAGGATAACAGACCGTTGCCATCCATAGCAGAGCGTTGCCATGGACGCAGTTCTGTTCACTCTGGAGGACAGCTATCAATCAATCCGCTGAAAGAAGTCCGGATAATTTAGCCTATCAGCTGTGGCAAAAAGTGGGGAAACGTGGAGCAACTTCTGTCCTCCAAGCAATGACAGCAGATCTGATGAGCGTCTATCACTAGCATCTTTCTATACCGTCTATGATCGCTAGCTACGCAGTAACAGCCGTAGGGACAACAACGCTAATTAGTTAGCTTACATTGCAACTTGTTTAACGTTAACTTACAGGTGTGTCAACATGCAGCGGCTGTGCAAAAAGGAAACGAGATAAATGAGGACATAAACGTCCACATAAATATTCCCAAAGAAGCCATTCACCATGTCTCACTTCACCGTCAACAGAAATGTTCAGTTTACTGTAAATTAGAGCAGCCGATAGCCCGCTAGCTAGCCCGCTAGCTAGCCCGCTAGCTCACTACAACGCTTCAGCTAATGTTGGGTCAATTCCTGCAGTGATTAAAACAGCAGCTGGGTCATTTGTCCACCACGGCAGCACCCCATAAAATATACGGCTACTACCCCAGCCCGTAAGGTGGTGTTGAGTAATCAACGAAGGGCTGCATTAAAAAGCTAGAGTATACGTTGCTATGGACGCAGGATTCCAACCGTAGAGACGGAACGGACTATTTTCTCTAGTGGAAGCAATACAATCGTATTTAAATCAATAAAATCCCATTTAAATCAATATTTTGTCAAGTTATTAGTCAAATTATTGATTTATTTGGTAAGTAGCCATGTAATAAGCGGAATAATAAGAGCTTGTTATAAAGCAAAAACATCTGATCAAAACAAATATCCCCAACCCCCCTGGCGGGGGGGTTTTGTCCCCCCCCCCCCCTCTCTCTCCTTTCTTTTTTTTTTTTTTTTTTTTTTTTTTTCCTTTTTTTTTTTTTTTTTTTTTTTTTTTTTTTTTTTTTTTTTTTTTTTTTTTTTTTTTTTTTTTTTTTTTCTTTCCCCCCTTTCCCACCAAACTCACTTATCAATTTGAACACATTAGGATAAGCGTCCACACAACTCGAAAAATATAACTCGGAATAGCAATCTAATTAGACCAATGTAGTCTATTATAAAATTCGGCATACACCCCAGCTCAATATTCCAGCTTCATGTTGACTTTTACAACCAGTTCTCAGTTCCAACAATCAGCTACCGTAATAAACCAGAGGAGGACGGAACAGGAGCAAAGAAGCGTTAAATAAATGTCGAAATGAGCAGCTGTCCTTCTGGAAAGAAGAGAGGTCGAAGTACATCCTTACTGCTGATGTTAAACACACAAGTTTAAATAAAACGCCATCAGTTGAAAGCGGAACGAAAAGAGTTCTTACTTCCACCGTCGGACCTTAATGAGTGTGACAGCCAGCGGAAGTAAACAAGGCTGCTGGCCGTAGCGTTAGCTGCATGCTGCTGTTGAATGAGCTGGAAGACGGTATTGTAGTCGTAGAGCAGATGATTCTTTCAGCTGGAACTAAGCAACAATGTCTTCAGTTGAGTGTTTGAGAGAGTTTGTCACCGAGCGACTAACTGCTGCTGCTGAAGAAATATTCCGAGTTGTTGAAAAAACTATCGTCGAGTACGAGGAAGAGATCGCTCGGCAGCGCAGACTGTTGGATGGCGTTTGGAGACCAGAAATCAGGTTACACAGGATAGGTGAGTTTAACCGCTACTATTTGAATCACGGTTCTATATACCAGACACCAGAAGAACGAGGAGATGAAAATGAATTTGAATGTAGTTCTGAATAAGAGTTTTTAGAAGTTTGACAGATATTTACAAATGCAAACTTCCGGGATTAATACCTCATCAGCGAAACGTTATTAAATCACATATGCTGTTTCTTTTACACCGTAGTACGTAGACAGCGAGTTCTCAGTCTCTGTTTGTGCCTGGCTCTGCCTGAGGTTTCTGCCTCTTTACAGAAAGTTTGTTCCACCGTGGTAAAGTTGGTTTTATATTGGACGTTGGATATTCAACATTCAAAAAATCTATAATGCAGCAAACCTTTTGACCTGTCCATCTTTGAGCAAGGGGGTAAGAGAGCATCCGAAAAGTGGTCCTCCTCCTATGGAGAGGTTCATAGGCTAACAACCCAGACAGCCAGATGGATTTGGGCCAGGTCTTCATTAGCATTGGGCACAGATCCGCTAAACGGACCTGGGCCGGGCTCCTTCTTTCCAACGGCCCAATACCGAAACAGGTTGGAATTAGAGATCTGAGCCACAACTGGCCCAGTACAGTTATTAATGCTTGTGGCCTGGATCTTGCCCAGATCCACGACTCATATTTTACATCAGGGGCTCATCTGGTCCTGGTCTGATTCATATTTAGGCTATCAAAAAAAGAAGGCCAAAAAAAAAAAAAAAAAAAAAAAAAAAGTTTGAAAAAAAAAAAAAAAAAAGCAAAAACAACGTACTAGATTTTTGTGTGGGGGGGCCAACAAAAACAAAAATCTTAAAAAAATAAAAAACAAAAAAAAAAAATTATTTTTTAAAAAAAAAATATATTTTTTTTGTTTTAATATTTTTTTTTTTTTTTTTTTTTTTTTTTTAATTAAAAAAAAAAAAAAAAACAAAAAAAAATTAAAATCTTAAGTTTTACATATGAATAATCCAAAACAAAAAGTCATGCCAACTTATTATCTTTGGTTCAGATAACTAACTTTCATATGTTGTCCCAACTAATGTTTTGTTTAAATAATTTAACTTTCATACATACACAAACTTAACATCTTAAGTTTTACATACTAAATAATTCAAAATAAAGTCATGTCAACTAATTATCTTTTGTTCAGATAATTAACTTTCATATTAATACAAACTTAAAATGTTGAGCTCCATACATTAAGAATTCAAAATTATTTTGTAATGATAAACAAAGACACTTCAATTAACATGTTTATTTTAAACAAACAGTTATAAAAACGTTACTTGTAAGATTCTCAACCTGAATGAAGATTAAGTACTTCAGCTCCATCTTAAGTGCTAAAACTGGCTTACTTACTCTGCCTCAACTGCAACAGGTTATTCCACTTTTAAAACAAGTTAAATATTCACAAGAAACATTGGCAAGACAATGGTCTCTTCGAACACAACTGTACGTCTCTTTGAGGGATCACAAAACATGCCCATATCTTAAAACTGCAGACAATCACGGTGAAAATGTAACGTGGGAATTATAGAATACGCCATATTATTTAGAAGATGTCGATACATACCCTTCTCATTCCGTCGTGCTGTAACGCTGTTCGGACGGCTCCAGCGGCACAGGCCAGAACCTGCAGGTGACTGGTTCCAGTAATCCTACTCTCCAATAAGTGACAAAATAACACCAACATAGCCTATTTACATGTTGTGATTTATTGTCATAAGGCTGTAAAAAACAACGTAACAAGACACAGCCGTCTTCTAACTGTAAACAAACCGGGAACTATATTCTCAGGCGGAAGAATATAGTACTTGGGCGGAGTGATATGCTCGCAGCAAGCCTGTCTGAGAATATAGTCCCGGTTTGTTTACTGTTAGAAGACGGCTGTGTCATGTTACGTTGTTTTTGTACACGCCATAACGCACTCACAAACCACAAATGTAAATGGGAACATGTTAGCGTATTTTGTCACTTTGTCACAATTTGGAGCAGTAGGCTAGTTGGAACCAGTCACCTGCAGGATCTGTGCTAGGCTAGCTAATGCTGGAGCCGTCAGACAGCCGTTACAGCACGACGGAGATGAGAAGGGTATGTATCGACTTGACTTACTCTGGGGGTTACGGTGAATAAGCTAAATTCCCATAAGTCGGCGGTTCCTTTAAGATAGGCTTACTTACTATGCCTCATAAGCATGTTATTTCACTTTTAAAAACAAGTTATACAGTATATACACAAGAAACATTGGCAAGACAACAGTCTCTTCCAACACCTGTACTTCTCACTGAGGGATCACAACTGCGGTGCAAATGTAATTTGGGCAATTTAAAATAGGCTTGCTTACTCTGCCTCAACAACATGTTACTCAACTTCATAACTGTACTTCTCTTTGAGTGATCACAAAACAGGCAGGCCAACATCTCAAAAAACCCTGACAATAACAGTGCAAACATGTGGGCAACTCTAAAACAAAGTTTTTGAAAGGTCTCTAAGGCCGATTAGGCCAGCCATAATGACAACAACTTACAGTAAGAGCTTGGTTTTCAAGCTCCTGACACGCTGTGAGCAACTGGCAGAAAGTTCCATGAAGATGTGCTGAATAGCTTCAAAAGTGTACTTGAGTTCTTTTGGAAACTCCATGTTCAAGGCATAGAGCAGGCCGAAAAGGTAGGCAAATGCAGTGGGGAGGTCTGGAAGATCTGTGAGGACAATGGCCTCCTCCAACACAATGTCAATACTGTTGACTGTGGGCTGCAAGGTAGGTGCATCATCTACGAAAACAGTCAGGATACCCATCTTGACACCTCTGGTCTGCCCATCTACTGCATCCGTGTCCTGTTAAAAGAAGACACAATCAAACAGTATGTGAATTATGTTGTCATCTTGCTTATTACTAATGCAATACAAGTTGGATTAAGGGCCATAAAAAGGTGTCGCCACAGGTTGCAGATGTCTGCGTGGAGCCTCCGCACAAGTGTACAACGGCCTTAAGCTGTCAGCATTTTAACCATTGGGTTTAATCCAGCTACTAGCTAACGGTAACGTAGCGTCCCGTGCAGCAATGCTTCTGGGAAAAAAAGTCAGGCACCGAAATGAGAAACTGAAATTTTCGTTCTTATCGGTCCCGTTACTACCGTTTACGTCTGAACCGGTGCCCTATTTCGAACTCAACCCTAGTTTTAACCCTTGTGTTGACTTAGGGTCAAATTGACCCGTTTTCAATTTTTGTTTTATATCAGAAAATATTGGACGTAGAAATAAGCACAGAAAATGTAAAGAAGAAAAATGTTACAATTTAAAACTGAAAAAGCAAAAAAAACAAAAGGCGTAAAAAAAAGTGTTTTCAAGGTTGACAGGAAGACCGCACAACATTTTAATAACCCTTTTAGATCCTGATCGTTTAACTATATTATTTAACAAGATGAAGGATTTTAGTCACAAGTCTGGCTCTGGAGTGTAACTGCAAACATTGTAACTAGGGATGTTGTGATCCAATCTGAACTTATTTCTTCAGTGTTTCCCATACATTCATCTATATTTAACAGCCCAGAACAATAAAACTACAAACCGATTATTTTTGGAGCTCGCAGTCTCTCTTAGACACATAAAGGGTGACTTTATTCAGTTTTTTGGCTGGCCATGCTGTACTCACCAGGCATTTCAGGAAGAGCTTCTCTGCTGTGTCACGGACAAATATGGGTAGACCTTCAAGACAAGTTTTCTTTCGATGCAGTGCAATATCAGATGTCTGAAAATCAGGAAAAAAAAAAGACCAACAGACTTTATTTAGAGCAGTGAATATAGGGCCTATTTACAGAGTTAGACTGCAGTCGTGATTTCACCATGGTATCTGTTGACAAATACAAGAACTTTAGGTTATGTTACAATTTAAGAAACCTAGACAATGTATAACAGATAGGGCTGCACGATATTGGAAATAACTGACATTGCAATATTTTTTCCCGTGCGATATACTGTATATTGCAATTTGAAAAAATACTGTAATTTTTACATGATGACATGAATGGCTCGAATATTCTCAAATTATAGGGTAACTTTGTAGGGGAGTGCATCTGAAAATAAAATAAAAATAACTATTTTCTTATTTGACCCACTCTTAAACATTAATGCTTTACAAAACACAAAAGCAAGAGAGTGCTGTGACTCTCGTCTGAAATGAGGTAGTTAAATACACTGGTTGACTCCACATGTAACCATTGTATTCATCCTATTCAATCCAGGCTAAACTCAACAATGGCATGCATGTTGCTTTTTCTAAAATAAGGGTTCCTGATGTGGCTCCCATCCTGTTCCTCGCTCATTTTCAGGTTGTGGCCGATAACTAGCTGGCCTGCTTTGTTCGTTTGATTAATTTATCAACATTGACTGGAGGTCGCAGATGAGTGCCGTATTCACCGTAACCCCAGAGTTAGAATGTCGATGCATACCCTTCTCATTTCCTGTAGGAACGCTGTCCGGACGGCTCCAGACATTAGCTCCGCACAGATCCTGCAGGTAACTGGTTCCAACTAGCCTACTGCTCCAAATTGAGACAAAGTGACAATAACGCCAACATGGTCTTATTTACATTTTCTGATTTGGTCATTAGCGGCATAAAACAACGTAGACACAGCCGTCTTCTAACAGTAAACAAACCGGGAACTATATTCTCAGACAGGCTTGCTGCGGCATATCACTCCCCCAAGTACAATATTCTTCCGCCTGAAAATATACTGTAGTTCCCGGTTTGTTTATGGTTAGAAGATGGCTGTGTCTCATGTTACGTTGTTTTTTGTACACGCTGTCACTCTATAAATCACAACATGTAAATAGGAACATGTTGGAGTTATTTTGTCACTTATTGGGAGCAGTAGGATTACTGGAACCATTCACCTGCATGATCTGTGCTGGCCTGATGCCGCTGGAGACGTCAGACAGCGTTACAGCACGCACGGAGATGAGAAGGGTATGTATCGACTTGTCTAACTCTGGGGGTTACGGTGAATAAGCTAAAGTCCCAATAAGTCGGCATGTTCCTTTAAGGCTAACTATAATAGCTATTGCTTGGCTGGTAGCATATTTCTGGCAACTTTGCGGTGCAAAATGGCTAGGAGACGTCGTGATAACATTGTTTAGGTGCTTATTTTGTCTTTTCTACAGAGACACACGGAGAGCCTCAGTTCCTGTAACAAACCCCGTTGAACTAACGCTACGTCACATACATACACCGCTACCACATGGCCACCTGCCTTAAAGGGGAAGGGTTGGCTAGTAACAATCATGTAAAATGAGAACCGTGCTTCTTTTCTATCAAGCAGCAATAAAAAGTTGTAGCGTTAATATCACATGTCCTGCGATGTGACTATTGCACACGCATTATGCGATGTCGAACGATGAAACAAAAATATCGTGCAGCCCTAGCAGATATTCAGACAAAATACACATTGTAGATTTCAAGGAAAAAAAACCATGTAGAACAACAGTGTGATTTAAGTGCACGTTCCTAGTAACTAATAATCAGCTGAATTACTGCTCTAGCCAACAGACCACACAACGTTAAAATAAAAATGTCCCTCCCTTTGATGTTTAACTAGCAGCAAACACAAAATAAATACCCTGGACCTTGCAGAATTTCTTACAAAACTAAATTTCACAGTTAAGTCTACCTGTTCATCAAGCCTATCCAAGAGATTTTCCATGTGTTGACCACAGGCTCCCCTCCTGTACGGTACAGCTTAAGCAGTCTAGGACAGTACTCATCTAAGGCTGCTCGTAAAGGTCCCCAACAGGTCTTTAGTAGTGACGACGTTGAACTCCCCTACAAATCTGTAGAAGTCAAAAGAAAAACAAAACAGTCACAAAACATATAATGATTGAGTTTGTAGTGATAGTAGATACACTTATACCATAAAATAATTGAACTCAAATAGTTCACAATCTAATTAGGTTTAACAGTCTAATCTATACTCTGAATAAGCCAATGGATGGCCCTGTGGCCATCTTGACAGCTTTGAAAAGCAATCAAACTAAATATTTTATTTTTAAATCTGTCTTGCCTGTTCTGTCAGAAAAGAGCAGGCCATCTCTCCTGGATTTCCAAGACCATGGGCTCCACCTCCACGATTTCCTTTCTCCTAAGGGAGAATGTGAGGTCCATCTTCTGTCTGATTACTTCCATGTCTTTTTCCCCTTCTTTTCATTTCACCCACCAGGACACATCTCTGGTCTTCTAGTGTCTCATCATTGTAGTTTTCTGGATGATCAGGAACATGATTGACTTCACCTCGCTTGCTTTGTTTTTCAAGGAAAACCTACCCTCATCAACTTCGGCATCCCCTCCCTCTTTTCGGTTTACACTGACCTCATTACATCCAGCCTGGCGAGAGAACGGTAGTTTCCAAGCTTGTACTCTGATGCTTGTTGTCCAACCATCGTATCCTGTGCCAGCTACCAGGCTCCTTAAAGGCACGGATGTTTGTTGGACAAGTTCAGAGGCAACCGATACTATTTGATATTTCTCTCGGTAGGCTTTCAGAGCAAATATTTCTTGTGCCAGCTTGTCTAGAATTTCCATTTTCATGTCTCTCGTTACACTTAGACCTTGCCCAGTTTTTTTCATAAATGTCATTGCCCTTACGGAGCTTTAACTCCACATCATATGAGAAAGAGGGGGACCACAAACGGAGAAGGCCACTCTGAAATGTTTCGCATGAAGGCGCAATAATTGAAGATGAGCTGTGGGAGGAGGCTGGTGAACTGATGCTGGCTGTATCAAGGGAAGAGATGGAGGATGAATGGGATGGTGTTGCGGATTCATCAATATTCCAAATAATGTGCAAGACAGCCTTTTCTGGTGGCAACTCTGCAATGTCCATCAGGTTACACACTGCGTTCCCAAAATCTGGGTCTTCATACTGTACAGCAAATTCACCGCCAAGTTCAAGTTTTTCTCGAGAGTACATCTTTTAGTTCCTCCAAAGATTCAGGGTCTTCGGCCAGCTGGACTTTCCGGATAAGTTTAGGATTTATGTGTACTCGCGAGTAACAAAGCCTGTGAGGACAAACAGAAAAAGAAAATGTGCAGGACCATTAACTTAACTGTAAGAACACTTATCTGGATTTTAAGTTATAAAAGAAACAAGTTGAACTTACAATAAGCAACAGCTGCCAAGATTCCACTTAAAAACCCATAAACCTCTGTCTTTTGTTACCGTTTTGCTTTAGATAATCCCAACAGCAGAAACTAGTACACCAGAGCACATACCATTTTGTCAATGCAGCAGGCACATCCTGGGGTCACCATTAACTTTCCAGCAACTGGGTATGCAGCCAAAGGGTGGTAATCATTCAAAGCCTCTGGATCCAGGATTTCAATGTCTGTACTGCTGTCAGTTACTTGGTAAGACCTGTAATGTTCGATGAACCAAGAGGAGAGCTTTGTACTGACAAAGGACACTTTCTCAAAGTTGACCACAATGTTCAGTATCTTGTAGAAATCTGGCAGTCCACTGCATTGCCCAGCAGAAATTTATCATGCCCTTTACATACCGAGTCCCATAGAAATGAACATCTTTGGCAAGGGACACAGAATCTTGATGTGGATACTTCTTTTCAATTACATTCCTCAGTTTTTCTTCCAACGATGAGGTTTTTAACTATGTCAACATTGCCAATGTACAGTTTGGTTTGAAACAGATTTTGGCAATCAAGGTAGTATACCATCATTTGTTGATGTTTACAAGAGAGTGTAAGAAGCACATTCTTGAAATTGAGAACATCATGCACACACTTTTTGAAAAAGTTATGCTTTGACTCAAATCGCATAGTCCACAAGTCCACTAAAGGTCCAAAGCAGCGTATGAGATGTACATAATGTTCAATAAAGTGATGTTTAATGGCCGAACTTAAAGTCAGGGAAGGTATCAATAAGCAGATTCGATGGTCAAATATTTTTACTCTGCAAGTAACACAGTATTTCCTCAGATAGCGTTGTAGAGACAACAATCTTCAACAATCTCTTTAAGGTCCATCAATATTTCCCATGAGGGCTCCTGTTCCGAATACTGCTCCCAATCATAGAGAGGCAGCAAACGTAAAAATGTCCAATTTTCATGCCGCGTGCCACTGATTCTTCCGTTTTCAAAGCTGGCCCTTGTAATTTGTTGTGGCTTGTTGACCTTATCAGAATATGTGTATGGGAAATGTTTTATGCGGCTATTCAGTCCATCAAATGTAATAAATCCTTTTCTAATCAGTTCTTTCAGACACAAACATAACTCTACTGGAATAACCCCTTCAAAGAAGTCATGTAAAATATCTGGAGGAAATCCAGTAATTGGATGGAAGTAAGACAAATGCTTACTCAGTACACATGCCCTTTTAACACCGTTTACACTTTGTTTATCACTTGACTCAAGCTCCTCCACAAATATGTTGTGCTGTTGTACAGTTCTTAGTTGAAAATTCCTTGCCTCGACAGTTGCAATTTGGTCTCGACTAAGACAACAAAATCTGCAAAATTTTTCAACATTGAAAGATTCATGAAAGCCTGCAAGGCTGTGGGCCCCAAGGTTGTCTGCACAGACACAAAAAACTGTTCCCTTTACAAACGTATCTAGAACCTCAACAAACACACCATCCCTTTCGAGAGACTGTATATCCTTGATCAGTGGATAAAGAAATGCATCATACCCAAACCGTTTAACATCAACACTCTTTCCAAGAGCAGCCAGCTGAATTAATGGCAGGGAAGAGCGAAACTTTGCTGGTAAATTGAGCACAACCCAATAGACTGCAGTAATCTTATGAATTTTTCTGGATGTCCCCAATGGGTTACATACTTCGAAATCATCAATGTACAGTCCTACAGAAATACTTGTCTCTTGCACACCAAAAAGTTTGTTTTCTTTGAAGTACACGCCATCTTGAAAGGACCCGTATTGACCAGGTTTATCTACTTTAATAAACACTAACTTGTCTAAAAAATCTGACCGTCCAAGTAAATTCTCTAGAACCTGAATGATTGAAACATACACAAATGTATTTATGTGTTGTGCTATAATGCGTATATTCAGTTGGTTCAATTACAGGAAAGTGCTGTTTAAAATAGAGATTTCTCCTGTGATTAGTGGACAGCGCACCTTTTGCCTCAGTAGTCAAAATAAGTGGATTGGTTTGGAATATAGAATCATTAATTTCTTTAACAACACAATCATCTATTTCAATACTATGTTTAGTAAACACTTCTTTGATTTTTTGAAGGGAATGAACTTTAGAAAAGTGCAGAATATCATTAAATTCTTCAACGATTTTCTGTAAAGCACTTTTGGAGACATGCAATACTGATTGCATACACAGAAAAAGAGATGCAATTTTATGCTCAAGAGTCTCAGCTTCTACATATTCTTCCCCACCGTTGTTACTTGAACCACTTTGTGATGCCTCCACCTCAACAAAGTTATCTAATGGTTGGTCAACGATATGAGTGTCAATGGCACAGGTTTCATTTTCAGAATGCACTCTTAGACAAGTTCTAATGTCCTTCGTGATTCTTGTGCTTTCTGCTTCTGTGTGAACTGAAGGTTTTAAGATTGTTAGTTTTAAACTCAAACCGCAGGAAGGGGCAATGCACAGTGTGTTGATTTTTTAAATGATGTCCCAGATGAGTGAAAATGTAAGCCAGTACAAGTTTCTTTAAATTCACATAACTCACAGAAAAGAAGATGTCACCTGCCTTCTTACAGTCCTGCAATGTGATCTGGTAGTGGGGGATTTTAACGCGGCTAGGTGTTTTGAAGGTACACACACAGTCACTGTAGATACAGGGCCAGTGAGATCCTCTTCTGTGTCAGAGTCTATGGTGCCTCAATAGATCTTCTTGACTTGAGCTCAGAAAACCGCAGAACCCACACTTCATAGGATAACTGCAATGAGAATTAAAAGGCAAATTAATGTATTTACTTTAATGGATCTGTAAAACAAGTAATCCAGAACAACAAAGTGTTATAAATAGCACAATTATATTGTTGGTTTATTAAATTTAAGCAGTAAAAATGTACAATGCTTAATATGTTTGTACCTGCTGTTTAGTTCAAATACCAACAGTCTATACCCAGCCTTTAATAAAGGTTGTAATGCTTTATTTTAGTTTATCTAGTTGAAAGAGCTTATTTTTATTTGAATGGTCATTTTGGAGTCTGTAATTAGTGGTGCTGAGAACTAAAAAAGGTGTTCCTAATATTTTCTTCATCCCATTTAATTTTGGGCTGCTTGTACAGCTACGACAAACACTTCAGTTACAGTCTATTAAATTCTTTGTATTAAGGAGGTATTTGATAATACTTCGTGACAACACATCACATAATATAGAGTCAAAAATGACCATTACAATAAATTAACACCTCTCTAAATCATATTCAACCAAAACTGAACCCTGATATATGTGTGTACCTTATAAACAAATGAGTATTATAGATATAAATGCACAACTCTGCATGTGAACATACCTACCTCAAGCTTAACAATAGAGGGTTGTGGTTGGTAGAACCTTAGTAAACCTCGGTGGGACTGACCACAGAGCAGCATGCAGGACAACTGCAGTTAGAAAAAAGCATTTAGATATAAACAAATTAGTTGTTTACATTTTGTGAGGAATATGCCGGATCAACATTGTAGATGTAAAAATGCACAAATGTATTAAACACTGTGTGGGGACATGTGTGGTATACAGTAGACTCAGTTGTCAGTTTATTATTAGGGGTACACCAAGGGTTAAACTAATTCAGTGTCATACAACAGCTCTGAAATAAATCCATCCTTCATGAGTTTCTGAACTGAATCTCTATTGTTCTTAGTTACTATACACTGAGAAGGGTTACACATATTTAATTTGTCCTATACACATATATAAATATACGCGTTAACAAAATATTAAGAACACCTTTCAGTATGAGCCAGGCCCAGTACAGTTAACTAGCACCATAAACGGGCTTCAAATACACCAAAAAATAAAAAACCTCTTCAAAACAGATTAAATAAACTGATCACCATACCTATCAAGGAAAGGTTTTAATGCAGAGCCATTGTATTACTTTGCATTACTTTTGTTTGTGTACCTAAAAATACCTAAATTCTAAAGTGATTGTAACATAACCAGCAAATGCCTTGTGGCACACCTTACATACAACACTTAGACTGTATATACACTATGCCAATGTATATGCTTTATCAATTGCTTTAGTGATTATTCATCCCCGTTCTGCTTTTTGCTTGAGAAAGCAGCGGGATAACGGAGCCCGGTGATCGGCACATCTGGGTAAGTAAAGTAGTTGAACGTGCATGTTGGATGTTTCCATTCACATACCCTGCAACAGTGAAGCAACACCGACACTGTAATACACAACTCTGTCTCTCGTTCGCTTTTATAACGTTAACTGAACCTGTCGTGGTCTTACAGCTTCGCTGTTTCATTCAGTGTGACTGGACTTGTATACGGATCCGCTTTGCTGTGTTAACTGTTAACGTACACCTCACTTAATGTTACCTCCGACCAATTGCCCGCAGCCCACCGTCCAAGTTGACCGATCTCTAGCCAGACCTTCAGACACTTTCTAAGCCGACGAAGCTAACGTTAGCTGTTACTAGCATGGTGCGAGACGTTTCCTTTCAACA